>NW_022476065.1:0-180352 GCF_009193645.1 Aspergillus pseudonomiae | reverse complement strand
CGCGTGCGGTGCGCGGGAGACGGTCGTCCATGTGGTGATAGACTGCCCGAGACTAAAAGGGCTGCGGAAAAAATTAAGGAGAGAAGTCGGGGACGCGTTCAATAGCATATCGAGTCTGCTGGGAGGCTCAAACCAAGGTAAGAAAGGTAATCCAGACAGCATCTCGCGGGCCAAAACGGTCAACGCCGTGCTGGACTTCGCCGAGGCGTCACAACGGTTTCGCAGTCGCGCGCCACGAGGGCAGCCTAATAACAGGAGCGGCAATTAGGCCACGACAGGCCGTGACGAGGCTCTAAGTTCGTTTTCAGGAAGTGGAAGACTCTACATGTACATACTCGGATATATATAGTTGTTGTATCCTGCATATCGTTCGCGAGGGGACAGGGTAAATGAAATCATCATCATCATCATCACTGTAACAAGTTGCCCTCTTGTGCGTCTCGCTGCTGCTTACCGCTAAAGCCTGGGTATTCCTGAATCTATCCAAGTGAACCAGAAGAAATAAAACTATACGGTATTGATTGTATATACATAAGCTTGTTTCAGTATAGTACTGCCTGTGGCTATTACAAAGCTATAGTACAGGGCTAACCTTATGCAAAATAGCAGGTGTTGGCACTTAAGGTTTGAAAGCAAACGTGTATATGTCAGATATGGAAGGCGATTTCGAACGGGTCTGTAATTTAAATTTACTGCTGTCATGATCGTTTCCAAGAAAGGGGCCATCCTAGCCCATATTTCCCCCCTGCCATTTCCGACAAACGATCCCCAGGCTGCCGAGAATCATACACGGGAGCAAATGGGGAACCTCCTCGACATTCTGCGAGACAAGAAAGATTTCCGCCTAGCCCCCGGTGTCAAAAACTCCGGTATAGTCTGTGGTGTCTTTGAAGGTGCCATTGCTTTGCCAGATCAGAAGGATCTTATTAAGGCTATTCTTTTGGAGAATCTGGAGGATAATGCAAGACCCAGGGTCCATAGATATAATATTCAAGACCCTGCTGCCAGGTCACCTGCTGCAGGAACAGTTTTTATTGATGGAGCTGGCCCAGTACCGAAGGTATATTTGGAAGATATAGACCAATGTTGGTTTTGAAGTTCGTGTATCTTTTGTTGCACAAGATCAGATATAGCAATAGGTGTAAGTAAACTTCCTTAACCTTCAGTATAATAATATAGGAGCGGGTTCTAGATCTAGGACCCACCACCCCCCGAAAGGGATTTGTTATTTGGATCTTACGCTATTATTTCAATTGGTAAAGAGAATATCTAATTAGCTAAGGAGTTGAAAAATAAGCCTGTGCCAGTTATATATCAACTTACAAAGTATTTCAACTCACAGGATTTCTTCCGGGCGGGGATATAACTTCATAAGTTATAACAAAGTACAACAATATACATATATAATCAGATACCTCACTTAAGAAACTCCTATTTTCAAAATACAAACAGAGATTTTCTTTATTCCAAATCTACAAATATCTATTATATAAGACAGTAACTGGAAAATTATTTATATAATACAGGGTAGCATAGCCTCAAAACCAGGAGCTTGTATTCTTTATGTTGAGTTATACCTGGACAAGAAGAAAATTTAGTTAACATTAGATAATCAACTCTGTAAATATTCACAAAACAATAACACCGCAAAAGCTCAAATTCTAGTCCCACTGGACCAAGAATTCCATATTTTATTTAATATCAATCTAAAGATTTTACATAGATTAGTTATACCAGATATCACAGTTTCTGGTACCAGGGACGATAGACTGATACCAGGATTTTTCAATTATCTAATATATTTTATATGACTTACAGTCACTATCGGAGAATGGGCTTATAAAAATAAGACTATGATAAGTTAAAATAATAGCTATATAAATTGTTAGCTAGGTGATTCCGTCTGGTAATTGATAGGCCCGGAGAGTGGGTTCTTCCGGCCGCTAAGTTAGTCCCACAATGAATAGGCCCTTGACATAAATTGTGATTATATAAGAAATATAATTTGTAGATCACTGCAAAATCCGGGGGGCACACAGTTGAACAGGGTTCAAGAGGCGGTGGCAGAATCCCAGAAATTTTGAACCCCATTCAACATATACAGAGTATATTTTTGAGCCCCGTTCAACTGTGACCCGGCAAATCCCATAGAGTATCTATAAACCTGGATTGAGCCAAAGTCTATGGCATATAAATATATCCGTATTATAACAATCCATAGTACTATTAGAAGCGGTATAACTCTCGAGAAATTTAGTACATAACAAATTACTCTTCTGTCTAGGAAAGAAATTATTAAGATCAAGCGTAATTAACAAATCAAGTTATTCTTATCCTCTAAGTGGTCGTTTAAGTTCAAAGCTTAGAGACCGATAGTACGTTAATATATTTTCAACTAGATTCATAGTATCGATAATAGTAAAAGACAGCATCCCTTTACAATCAGGGAAGGTCCATACCCTCACTTCAATAGGTTCGAGGAGGGTCTAAATAATTAAATATATCTTAATATATAGATATAATTCCCTTACCTAATAGCTAATTAGATTGTTGTATAAAATTAATAAGATATAGAAAAGTACTTTATTTAAGTACTGGAGCATATCTCTTATTCTCGAGTAGAATATCTTAGGTACTACTGTACGAGAAGAGAAGTATTATAAAGAAATTAAAAATTAATTATTTTGCAAGCCCTTTGAGAGTAAATGATCCTTTCATATATAACTCGGTAAATGAAGTCTACCATATAATCCCCCCACCTGCCTTATATAAAACGCCATTTTAGAAAAGAATTATCTATTTAAAAATCTACACCTTCTTCTACAGTATTAAAGATATAACATCTATATATTATCTTGTACTCTACTTATAATAGCAATAAAGAAAAGGCAAATCCACCGCCAGCAATTAAATACCCAAAGGTCAAAGCAGCAACAACGAAGCCAGCAGATAACCAATCTATTTCTAAAGGTATTTAAATACTGCGTGGAGTGCGACGCGGATATCTTCTAATTAATCAGGTCCAGACATAACAGTTAGATTACCTTTTTTAATTCAACCAATAGCTGGCTTCCTTCCCAATTACAGTTGGTATAGTTTAAATTAAGGACCACAATAAAAGACTAGTCTAATATAGCTCAGAAGTCTTACTATCCAAAACCAAGGCAGATTACCTAGGATAAAATGGCCACTTTCTTCAGTGACCGCACAGTCCGTACCTCTAGAGTAGAATCAATAAAAGCGGGCTAATTAAACTAATAGTCTAATACATAGTATAATCTTACTTAAGTTTAAATCTATCAATCCAACCGTGCGTATAGTTCAAGAATCCTCCTTTATATCTAGCCAGTTTCTTGTATAGCGTAGGCTAAACCTAGAATCTATCGCGATTCACAGCCTATCGCAGCCTAGACTTACCCTGGCCTAGGCTTACACTGGCTTACGCTATATAAAAATTTATCATAGCCTAGGCTTACACTGGCCTACGCTATATAAGAATCATATCGCAGCCCTATCATAGCCTAGGCTTACCCTGGCCTTGGCTTTTCCATAAATGTTGAAACCTCCCTGCTAATCTGATAGAGAAAAGCCCCTTTGCAGTACAGTGTCTTTGACTGTTTTTAGTGAGCCAATTATTATTATCATCTCGCCTGCACTTTAGGTGTCATTGGAAAAAGTGGCGCAGGGCTAAATTTAACCAAGACCAAGTCATCCATAAATAGTATACCGTTGCTTAGAAGATCTCTCTGTTGAGACTTTCTTAGATTGATTTTAGTTTCTCCCCATATAATTCCGATATGCCCGACTTTGGCGATAGGGATATCCTTTAAAGCTGTAGCCAACATCTTAGGTCGCTTTGAACAAGTTGTAACCTCTTTCTGTGTACAGTGATTCTCGAAATCGGTCTGACCTACAAACACATATCAATTGTTTGTCGGCCCCACTGCCAAGACCTTAGTGCCCTTTAGTTATTGAGCTGTTTTTAGTACACTGTATATTATACTGTATCCACTACTTTGGATCTTACAGAACCTAACTAGTTATTTCATGTGATAGTATTTGAATAGCAACAGAGTATCGACAGTAATAGTACTTGCCAAAATGATACTTTTTGGGCATTCCAACTGCTTAGGTTCGGTAAGGTACAGTATTAGAATAGGATAGGTAGATGGGGCTGTTGCGAGGGATGTGGGATTCCAAACTGTATGATATATGAAGTTAGAATCTGTTTTTTTCGTGTATATACATCAGGAGGTCATATGTCAACATATTCAACTCCTTAAACATAAACTGTGCTTCTTCACGGTCCAGTAACTCAGAATGGTTATAAAGCACTGCTATCACGACATCCTTCAATCCTCGATCAGTCTCTATTGTAGATGTGTAGGCCTGGTTTGCCGCCTCAAGGAAATCATTGACATCCTATTGCTTTCTAGCCGTTGCTTTAAACTTTTGAAGTGCAAGAGCCTTAAAGCTACTGATGAGATACTTTCCTCCAAGGCAGTAAATCTTAGCATGGATTGTTAAGGAGGAATGTGCCTGTGGTACCTCAAAGATCTCTGACCTAGGGTCTTGACTATCCATTCCATTTTCTTGTGAGAATATATTGTAATCGAGGTGGTAAAAGTAGTTAATCATGATATCAACGATTTGAGGATTATCCTCTTGAAGGCTTATTGTTCCCTCATGTCCCTTCTAATGAAAGAATGTTAAAACATAGCGGTGATAGATCTAGACAATTTTACCTATTTTAAAATCTCCGCGCAGAGCTGTACTAAAGAAGCTAGACCGGGGGCACACGATGGCCCTATATACACGATAATCTTTCTTGTTGGAGGAGATAGTGAGATCAGAATACTGTCCACTGGAGTAGAGCCTGGTTAGAATATTATTAGTATCTTAAGCGTTACCTAGGTAAATTAATAACGCGGGGTAAGTGATCTATATTTTAAAGGAGTCCAATAATTTCCTCGAAGGTCCTTCCATACCGAATGAATCTTGAGGTGTTCCTCTAGTGGGTGTCTGCAGTGCCGTCTAACTGTTCTGTGCTTCGGGGAAAAGTTCAGGGAAGGCACGCTGTGCGGAGTATGGATTGATAAAGATATTCTCGCTTAATAGAGATTTCAAGATTTTAACCAGGTGCTGATTTAAATTGAGAGCAATTGGGCTATACTCTTTAACAACAGCTCGAATTGCCTTTTGCTTCCGTATATTATATCTACCGTGGGAAGAAAATACCCGACACCATTGAAGGTACACACTTTTCCTCTGATCCTTAGAATACTCTATTTATGTACTCTGCATGATCCAATTCACAGTGTTACCACCTACAGCGGTTGTAACAGCGTGGCAGAGCATGGAGAGATCATATGATTATAAGATCATTTGACCCGCAAACTCTCTTCGGCGAGCCGCTTAGCGACCAAGGAGCGTACTACTCACCACTCTCACTCCTCTCCATAGCCGTAATCTAATACTGCGTCTAATACTGCGTCTAATGGCCTAGATTGAGATGTTCTTCCATCCATTACCAGCTGACGCCACGCCATGGGTCCTATTTCGCGCCGTCGCGCGTAGCACTGACCAATGCTACTTACATGCACGAAGGACTTCCGGGGGTCCGCTATCACTGCAAGACTTTGATAATTATCTGTCTTGGGAGACGGAATGGCACACACCGTTCATTTCATTTGGCACTTGGAGGCGGGCTATGGCGCAAAGGAAATATCTGGAAAGTACGAGGGAAAGGGATATTGTTGTGATTGCTGTTTGGACAAAGGGACTGGCAAGCGTGTACAGTGCAGAGGAGGTTGCACGTAGGCTTGGGTACTCTGATATAGGGCTAGATCCTAAAAGAAAGCTATAGCCTTACCGTGATGAATACCTTGTTGAAGGCTGCATTGCGGCTGATGAATACCGTATTCTCGCTATTTTCGAGGGTGGTGGGACTGAACGTGATGTCGTTTTCGAATGCCTTTTTATATATCAGGCATCCACGACAATCCCGAACGAATTTTTCCCTGGACGAAGATCGAGCAACGCCCTGGAGGATATCGAAGACGAAATATACTATTATTCAGGAGTTCGCAACGATATGAAGCGGGATGTGCTTGTGCAAGTAATCACTGGATGGCATTAATTTTTTCCAATCATTCATTACGAGTTGCAGAATTAATGTGAAACGGTCTCATTTGTGGCTCACAAGTTGAAAGAAATAATTAAAAACAGATGACTTTATCTCGTTAGAAAACAGCCAATTGACTTATCCAGCCATTAAATCGTAATCTCATTATATCACCCAAATTGGTTGACCTATCTGCTTCTACCGTTACCTGTTCCAAGTCTTGAACAATCTTCTCTATATATTCGCCCGCGCTACTGAGTTTCAAAATATGTGCGATGGCACGGTGGATGCTGAGAAGCCGAGGAGATGGTAGATTAATCGTATCGTTAGGGCTCCGTGTTAAGGCGCGAGTGACAGGGAAGAAAGGGTCGCTTAGGAAACCGCTCTCGACGGAGTAAATCTTATATTTATGAGGTCTGTCCGTGGATTCAAAATATATTTGGAATTTATTAAAGAGCCGGTGGTTCTTAAGCGTTAATGTGAGAGCGTTGGATGGGCTGTCGATGTTGGGGCTATCAATGAGGTGAGTGATACCAGGGTCAAACATATCTAAAATCCGGAGTACACTCCTCTTTGAATCGGTCTTAAGCCCAGTTAGTGAAGTCCTAGACGCGCGAGGGTATATCCATACCAGATCCCCATCTGCAGAAGCAACCTTTGTTAGGCAATGAGGCAGTATATGGGCGACTTCCAGATATTGGAAGTTATCACGTGGTTCGGTCTTGAGGAGCTTTCCATTGTCATCTTCACACTTTTCGTTGTTAGCAAGTCGTCTTCTAGCTTCGGTTATATCAAATTTCCGAGATACAACGCATCGATGGCGATCGCGGATGAGGCAGTCGCGTCTTAAAAATGATATGCGCTGTTTGGTGCCAACGGCGGTCGATGCTTGTATTGTGGACAGGGTGGTAGGTGTTGGCTGCGGTGTCTTAATGGACGAGGCTCTGACTAGATCGCTTGAGTTAGAGAGTCATAGAAAGGAGGAGACATGATAAATATACGCGGAAGGAAGAACTGCGTAACTATGTAGTCTGTAAATGCTTCAAGAGCATTCATCACATTGCTTCGTGGCGCTGGCTCTCGAGAAATAATATCCTTGAAATACGATAAGGCTAACGTAATGTTTGACGTTAGGTTAGTCAAGTTTTTATGAAGATATGTCAAAAAAAAAGATAAGAATGTGTCTTTTGTAATGATATGATCAAGCGTAGTATATATTAATTTCGCAGGCTTATAGCCCCTTTCCGTTGCTTGGTCGAGTCCATAGTCCTTGATAAATATATCAAGGAGCCTCTTCGCGGAATAAGATTGTTGTGGAGTGAGTGAGAAGGGTTCTGAAAAATCCAGGATTCTCTTAAGCGATGATTGATGTCTGTGCGACGACATTGACGCCTGCAGCGACAGAGACTTGGAGGTTTATGGTTGATCGTGATATGCCACGTGATATTACATAACTATATGTTGGACTAATGGACGGGCCGCGACAACGTAGTTGCCTCTAAACCCCAACGTGGCTTCTTATGCTTTCTATCGCGGAGCCATGTTTAACGTCAAGTAAAGATGCCAGCAAACCTGAAAGCCTCATAACTTGAAATGATTCATTATATGATTCAAAGTAAATCACTGAACAGGTCTAAAATCGCGTTTGCCGCTAACTGTAGCAAACAAGCCGTAATTTACATTCGTCGCAACCTGGAGGCGTTCGGAAATGTCAGAGCTCCCTGGAACGGTGTCGGACGCCCGCGTAGTATCACCCAGCCCATGCTTGAAGCCCTCTGTGAGCACTTGAAAGAAAAACCGACTCTATATCAGGATGAGGTGGCAGTCTTTTTGTGGGATGAGTTTGGAAAGTATGTTACCGTATAGAGCATAAGCAGAGCACTAGCATCTGTGGGATGGTCGAAAAAGGCAGCTCGGCAAATCGCCAGGGAGCAAAATGTAGACCTACGAGATTACTACCTGCACCGCCTATCTCGTTATTCATCATATCAGCTGGTCTACGTGGATGAGTTGGGTTACGATAAAAGAGCAGGTTTTCGGCGGACCAGCTGGTCCCCTCTTGGTGTAATACCAATCCAGATCTCTAAGTTTTACCGAGATCAACGCTATCAAATTTTGCCCGCCTATATTTAAAAGGGTGTCCTCTTGTTACGAGTGTTTTAAGGCTCAACTGATACAGCCGTTTTTGAGGATTTCATCGAGCAACTTCTTCAGCACTGTAACAAATAGCCGGAACCAAAGTCCATTATTATTATGGACAATGCATCCTTTCACCGTACTAAGCGAATTGAACAGATGTGCCTAGATGCGGAAGTTGAAGTGATATTTCTGCCCCCTTACTCCCCGGATTTCAATCCTATTGAGGAGTTCTTCGCTGAGCTGAAACAATTCATTAAGTGGAGGTGGAATGAGTATGAAGAAAACCCAGGTCAAGGTTTTGATGCGTTTCTCGAATGGTGTGTTAGTGTTGTTGGTTCCAGAGTACAGAGTGCCGAAGGCCACTTTCGGTATGCAGGTGTTATGATTGAAGAATATAAATAGCGTACTCTGAATATATAAATCACATTAAATACAAAAGCAGAGAAAGAGTCAAAACAAAACCAATCATTCACATGTCTTAGCATAGACGATTTTTATCCATTCACATTACAATTATAGTTGTTTGCCCAGTATCTAATATCCTTGACGAATCGGCGCGCAATACCCTATTTTATACCCCGATCCTTGAAATACCCAGGGTCATTCAGTTTATCAATCTGGTCCAGATCTAATCCATTATCTAGAGCCACGTCACACGCTTTTTGAAACTCGACTTTCCACGACTCATTCCCAACTTGTGATTGGTGCTAGTTACAGTATGCTTGAACGTTGGCATCACGAAGGCCTGCTATATTAAGCCGTGAAGCCCTCGCTGAATAAGTAGATGTGCTCTCCGAGGCAGGTGGTGATGATGATATAGCCTGCTGCGGGGTCTGTGCTGGTAGGACATTGGTGATGATGATTGGGGGGTATGTTGACTCTGATGTAAGGCGATTATGATTCTTTTGCTCTTTAAGGCGCTGCCTCTCGGCCCTATAGATCTGTTTACGGATCATGCCAGGTACATCTTCATGGGACTCTAATCTCTTTCCACTTTTCATATATCTAACTAGGCTCAAAAGTTCATCTCTGTAGAGCTTATAGTGTTTTTTCTTGTAGGGGTCCTGCCAGCAGTACGGCCCTAATTCACAAGATCCAGGACAGCGCATTACCTTATAGATATGTCTCCAGGCCGCAGGTTCTCCAGTCATTGCCTCCTCTTCGCTGACCTCCCGGTCAAGATTTTGAAGTATGCCTTGAGTGGTAGAGGAAGTACCTCGCTTTTCAGTTATTCTGCGTTTAGTTGTGGAGCCTTGGCTGTCTTCTACTATATAATTAAACGATATTATGAGTTTTATTCTTTTACCAGCGAGAAAGTGATGACCCTAGTCAAGTAGGTGTTTCTCTATATTGGGCCAATCAATGTCAGTCTTGGAGAACTGCCGAGTAACTTTTTCGAGCCGAGGAATTGACACCACAATAGATGTGTCATCTGATGCAATATTTTTGTAGGGATATTTTCGGTATAACTTTTCTCTTAACTTCGGCTGGAGGAAAAGCCTCCAATAGAATCTAGGGGCAAGAACCAGATCCTGTTCTGTATCTTCGATCACTATCCTATTGTTGAGCTTAACTTTCCATTCGATCCAATAGTAAATACAGGTTGGTAGATTCTCATCATACGCCCGCCTCTCGACCCAATCACCAAATTGTAGGAGCGGAAGCTTATGTATTTGTGAGGCGCTCAGCTGGGAAGCGGAGTATTTAACAGGATTCGGAGTGTTAGAGTTAAGACTAAGGTGGGAAGGCGAGGAGGGCGAATAACCGAAGTTACCGGGGGTTGGTGCGTACTATAGCGACTCGTTCCATTGCCACGGTATAACTTGGTACATACCATTATTATAATTAGGGCTGGATAAGTTTAACCTCATCTTTTCCAAGCAGTGCAGAGCTTCTGCGGTTAGTAATATTTGGTCAACTCTCGCCTTACACCCTACGCTGCCACGGCAGCTATTATTTACCGGTAAACAACAGCCGCGGGCGAAGAACGAACATTTGGTAGATGCAACTATCCACAGTTGTCTTATATTGCCATATTAGACAATATAAGATGTACTACACGTCTATTGACAGTGATGCGTGGCAAAGCAGAGATATCCAGGATTTCTAAAAGGGAGGTTGATGCTATCCGCCCGGGCCAGGAACAGCGGTTCCTTTAGGTCTTGTTAGATCACGGCGGTGGGGTTCCATAGTTTTCTATAGAGATCTGTGGTTGTGCACCATTTTTGGCCCTATGCAAGCTTATATAATTAACTATGTGAAGCATAAGCGACTCTATTATCTTCTGAATGGCCAAAAGTGAGGAGCTTTCAGAAGACACCGGCCTTAGCCCACTGCCGAGCGCACTAGGCTGGAGATAGTTCTTACTCCTGTCAATCTGCCGCCTCTAATTGTAGATTATTATATCAGTTGTTTGGAGTTATCCTTGAGCCACCTTGAAATAAGGTATATCACCCATTTTGAGATTAGTAAGGCAGTTTAGTGAAAATACTATACATATGAATCAAAAGTATCTCTCTCTGTCTCTCTCTCTATTTTTTTTTTTTTTTTTTAAATAATATACTGTACAGTATCAAAGGAATATTACAACTGCTCTCAGTTAAAGCAGTTCGCCCCCTATAATATAATCACGCTAAGTTCTTGGCGGTGGGGCCGATAAACAATTGATATGTGTTTGTAGGTCAGACCGATTTCGAGAATTACTATATGCTTAATGTACCTGCTAATACATACATGCGTAAGATGAGAAGGCCATAATCTCTATAATTCACTTACAAACTGGTAGTTATCTGACCACCTTTGAATCTCTTCGACAACGCTGGGGGCTTATAAGGGCAATAGAGGTAAAGATATAGCCTATTCAAAATACGCCATAGTACTACAGCATAAGTCACGTTATATATGAGTCCTTTTTAACGCTGCGGGTTAGATACTACTAAGTGCATAGGGAAGCCTCATATTAAAATAAGGAAGACAAAGCGTTAACTAGGCTAGACCGGGAGCTATCTATATCATTGATTACATAGTAAGCAGTGATCGAGAGCCAAGATGGAAGAAAATTATTTGTTCAGACCTGTTAAAACAGGGAACTGAGTCACGTGAACCTTATCATGCGCTGTTATAGTATACTATAGTAATTTATCATATATACGCGGAGTAGAAATGTTTCTGCATGACCACCAAGAGTGACTTAATGCAGTTTCATGCTAGGGTTGCTGAACCAATCAAAGAGTGAAAATGGTAATATCTATATCCGGACATAGTGTATCGATTCGGGAGACCGACCAGTCGGGTCCGAAATAGCCCCCTCAAGTTGCACCAGCCAACCTATACTAAGAGATGGCTCTTTTGGCAGATTCGTTTAAGCCTGAGCAGATATCTAATCCGCTAAAACCTAATTAATTAGATCGACAAGGGGTTGCTTGTAGTTGTCCTTATCTATATTTCGTAATGGCAACGCCTGGGGAGAACTTTCAAAAAATATTATAATTTAATAGTAAGGGATAGTGATCGTGTTACGAACAGCTTCTAGTTATTGGTGGATTATTAATAAATAATATAATTGGTAAAATATATTACAAAGAGCTTATGCGGTTGAGAGTAACAGAGATAAAGAGGAGCTTGAGGGTAATATATACCTCTTTCTATCTGCTCTTGTATAATCTATCGGTACGGAAAACATGATTTATTTGTCATCAAATCCAATAATTTATATAAATTTAATTATTTTATTTTATATATCAACATATGAAGGTTAGCAGAGTATTAATTATTAATATATATATATAGTTTAAACAACCAGAATGCTATTTTCTAAGAGGCTATTATAGTACCAATTAAACTTGCTCGGAGTCGCTCCATCTTCAAGAGAAATATACTCAAATTTAGGTTGAACGTGCTTACCTGACTATTAGCACGCGTAATGAATATTAGGCTGAGAGAGAGTTTCTCTTATATATATAGATTATTTACTAATTACAATACTTGAATTGGCTATAAAATATATTTTTATAGACTAATAATAGATCTGTTTTATTAGCTATTTATTTTCTTATATATTATAGCTATCGCGTCCATCGACTCTGTAGAGCAGTGTGCTTCCGATGTATAAAGAATCTTTCTATATCTTTCTAATAATATCTTTTTTCTTTCAAGATTAAAATAAGTTCGTCCTCAGCTTCTAAGAAATGTTTTCCTGTCTTATAGTAATCCAATTCTTTACTCTTTACGAGAACTGGCTTTGACCCCGTAAGTACTTCGTCGAAGTCTGGGCTTCTAGATATATCTGTGTGTTTGTCTCTTCTTGTCTGTGCTGTATAAGGTAAGAAACCTCGAATTATAAATGAGTTACCTAGGCTTCTAGGTGAGAGCTCTAGATATCTACTAATTGTAATTCGCTTAGAATATTGTTTCTTAGCTGGGTCAAAAGTCTCTTCTGATAAAGTGGTATCGGAATCCTAGGTAAAAGAGTGTTTAAAATGTCGCTGATGCTCTTGATACAAAGGTTGATGGGTAAAGGGTATCGATTTAACGAAGCCTGTCTTCGGAAGACGTCGTCTTTGCACAGATTTAGAAGATGTAGAGGGTCGTATTTTAGTCCTAGGGTGTTTTGGCTGAGAACCTGGTCCTGCGCTAGTTTGTTTTTTTCGCTGAAGATAGCTTTGTGGCTTAACCTCTTCGTCGCTAGTATTTGATTGGTGCTGGAAATCGATATCATCGAGGTTATTGTTATCTTCACTGGAAAGAATCGCCTCTGTATCTAAAGTAGGAGATACGGATCTCTGTGGTACTATAACTTCTATATGTGGTACCTTATACCTACCAGTTCTTATATAAGGCTGTGTCTGGTTGTTCCGGTTGAGTAATGTGTGTTTTGAATCGTAATTATAATAGCTCCTAGCTTGCTTCTCTCGGGGTGGATATTGATCTCCTGGGATGCAGGACAGAGTAGTAGACTTGGTAAGTGTCGATTCTACCTCTATAGAGGACTGATGATCTCTTGCTTGGCCTGAGATATGTTAACTTGTTAAGCCACATCCATAGAGTCTAAAAGGCTGTATTATAATATATAGCTTACTGTCTTGGTAGTTATTCACGATATACTTCTGTAAAGAGGATCTGTCCGATCCGCTATGCGATAGCATACAATGAGGATGAATACTAGGTAAATCCTCAGTTTTACTTAGCCTGCGCGATTGTGACTTTACATTGCAGGGGCTATCGCTTTCCTCTACACCCTTACCCAGACTCGGGCATGGTATAGAGGACACTTGATTTGCAGATAGATGCTCCGGGGCAGAAAGGAAACTGAACAGCTGGTAGCTGGTAGATACCTACAGGTTTGGATATTGATAGGACTCAGGTTTCTCTCTGCAAAGGCTATCAACTAAAGCCCTTGTTATTGAGGGGGGTGTTTTCATATTCGCAGATAATGGATTATATACGACTTTAGCGATACCGGAGTTGGAAACTCCTTCCAGGGACGACGCTAGACTCTCACCAGGAAATAAGACTAGTGGTTTCTTTGGAAGGGGATGATTCAGAGATTGTATCCCGGGTAGTGCAGGTTCAGGAGCTGGCTGTTCTATCTTTCTTGTTTCTTGAGTTGATGGTAACGTAGCTTTGCTATGGGGTGGATAAGGTTTGGAAGACTTGGGGGACTTGGGGGCACTGGGGGGTTTATAGAACCGAATATTATTCATTCTTAGAAGTATAATATACTACTAAGAGGTTGCTTGAAGGTCGCGTATTGGTTGTAGACTGGCCGCTGGTAAGAAGGGGTTGCCACTGGTTGGGAAGCTTAGATATTGTGATATTTAACAGACAAAGTAGGGTGAGTAACCTGCAGTATAAGTAGAAAAATTTTGTTCATGTTAACGGTTGACCACAACTCTATTTATATTATAATCTAATTTTATGAGGATACAGTCCGTGGGCTATACATAGACTATAGTAATAAAGATTAGCTGTTCTTCATTACATAGCATTTGCTTCGAGTCGATAAGAGAAGTATACAGTATACCAGAGTCCAGACATTGCATATTACATATAGAAAGAATGTACATACTATATATATACTATTATATAGTGGCACTTTGCAATGCAGAGTCTAGACTTAACAGAGTTTTTACCGCTCCAGTCTTTAGTGGAGTAACGAGTTAAAGTAATTATAGCTATATAATAATACAAGCAGCAATAGCTGCAATACTATAAAGCAGCAAGAGCATATTTCCTAAAGAAGTAATTCTCTTTACTATAATTCGCAATAAGTCCCACAGTTGGAACCACGGTAACTAGATGGGGCAGGACCCACACCTAATTAGGAAGGAATAACCACAAAGCGGCCATATTACACCGGATGAGATTTTATAATTTTAAAGTAAGCTAAAGCTAGTTTATATCCTATATTCTAAATAGTATTAGTTTTATATAATTCTATTTAGTAAAGATAGTTATAGTCTTTAATTAAAATATAAGAATCTAGATATCGCTGGGTAGAAAACTCTAATTAATTTATTATAAATAGAATGCCCTACTATCAGAACACCGACGTTGAAGTTTTCACCCCTTCTGGGTTAGGTTAACTGTGGTTAACCTAGTTCTGCCTGATAAGGCAATAAGGTACTAAACTAAACCTATTTTAGTAGGCGGTATGTTAGGGTTATTTTCTGTCGTTGTTATCTTGATAGTCCTAGCCGACCGCCTTTCTAAATAGGTTTAGTTTGACACCTCAGGCAGAACTAGGTTAACCGTAGGTTAACCACATTAGGTATAAAATATATATATAACCTAGCCATAACCTAGCGGTTAGGTATAACTGACCCTATTAACCTAACCTAACCTGGCCAAATGCCAGTCTATTAGAAACTTTAATTCTAATGTACGTTGATTCTAATCCTGCCCGCCTGCTAACTGGGCCGCGCCCCAATTCCAATGCACTATCTTGCTTCACCCCTTCTGGGTTAGAAAACCCACCAGCGCACACACTCTCCGCTAACTAACACTTGTGCCAACGAACGATAGTACTCCACTTATCATTATGGGAATCTTGGCCCGAAAACATCTGGCCACCATGAAGACAAGTATTCTTAATAAGTTGCGCCCCGTCCGCAATATTGTTGAAGCTGGGTAGCACCTTGGTGAAAGTGTTCTTTGATTCCCGTCAATATGTATCACACCAGGATAGAAGGAAAGCAGATTTCTTTAAGACACTTACATCATTACACCACCAAATAGCTGAAGACCAAGAGCAGCTGACCTGGCCGCAGCTGCCGGGGCCGGGTCCTCTTTGGGGCTTGCCAGGAACACCCCTCAAGTACTTGATGCCCTGTTCAATGTGGACCCGTCTAGCCTTCGGATAGCCTCCGCATTTAACGTCGCCGCGCTTCGTCAGGTGCGAGGAAGCGTCTTCTTCCTCCACAGGCTGTTCAACTTCATCGGCAGGGATGGCAAACTCGGCGTCGTAGTTGGGGTTGATGTCGCGCAGCTGAGAGAGGACTTGCTCGACTGTGCCGTTCAGGACGACGGTTGAGCCGCCGGGCGTTGTCTCGACTTCCCACGAGAATTCCTCAATGGTATATCCCTCGAGTGGGGATTCGTCGGGTTGGGCCTGGTAATTGGTTAGAAGAGACTGGGGGAGGATGATAGATATGATGGACAGAATATGAAACGAACCCGAGCCAGAAGGCCGGCGGCCAAGAACCAGATGTAATTGAAGGCTTTCATTATCGCGGGTCTAGGTATCTCAGAGGATTGAGACGATTAAGCATGAGAATCAACATTTTCTAGACACTCGCACGGCTTTATAGCTTTCTGTCCAGCACGCCCAATGCTTGGTTATATTGCTATGGAGGGCTAGCTGTACATTAACCAATTAGTCAGTTCAAAATCAACAAAACCAACAACCTAGACGATGAAGAGTTAGAAAGAAAGCCCCAGTTACAGGACTAGGTGAGACATATCTAGAATTCAGGCCTTGATATAAATGGGTCTCTCTCAGCTACTAAAGATTGTCGGACAAGCTTCCAAGTTAGGCATGGTTGCTTATCCGCCGTGGGTAAATCTGTGCAAACTGCCAGGGGGCCATTTTTCATCGTTACATAATTAGTTATTGTTGTTCGCACTAATGGCATATTCATCCTGCGGAGTGTAGCCAATATCGTCATTGTTTTTGATAATATTCCCTGTGAAAAGTTCCTGTGTCAGCTTTTAGCGAGATTTGCTGGGTCGCAGAGCGCAGATATTGCCTGCTCAGTGCGATTTTGTTACGGTAGACCCACTATGTCTCCATCCTTCAGCCAAGAATTTTGTCTTACTGCTCTGGGGGCGGATTCTGAATCCGAGTGCCGAGAGATACTGCGCTAAAGGTTTGAGGCAGGAAGGAAATGCATAAACCCAGGCTGACCTGAAGTGATTGGGGGTTTGCCCGGTACATATGATAGCAAATTTAAATCAGATGTGTTGGTATATCTATAGGACCGACTATATGCGCC
The DNA here is from genome assembly GCF_009193645.1 of Aspergillus pseudonomiae. Lineage (NCBI taxonomy): Eukaryota > Fungi > Ascomycota > Eurotiomycetes > Eurotiales > Aspergillaceae > Aspergillus > Aspergillus pseudonomiae. The sequence goes on along the minus strand of NW_022476065.1, from coordinate 163,597 downwards.
TGCCGCCCTTTGATACTAAACACCCATTTATCTACTCCGACATTCCCCACCCTGAAACCATCGACGTTAAACCAAGACTGGCAGGTTGAAGAAATATATTTTTGAGATTGCACAGATGCACTATACTCTATAGGGGAAATGCATGGTACGAAGGCCACCCCCTAAGAGCTGAAGTGGCCACTAGCTATGTTGGCTAGAAAGTTAGGGCAAGATGAAGTCATCTAGAAAATGTTACTGATATTCTGTTTGCTGGCATAACAAGAGGATTAAACCATGTTTTCTTTCAGGTCACGTTCTACACAACCATATATAACAACACGTAACTCAACCATACGACTTTTATAAGACGTTGACATACTACTCTGTGGTAACAGTATTGACTTAATTATAGTAGCTTCCTGTGATACCTCCAACATCACTTCCTACTCTATGTTAATGCGCAAACTATTTAATGAATCTACACGATCTACCGCCAATAATAGTCGTCAACAAACCTCGAATGCTCCCTCTCCAACACCACCGGATCTAAATCCTCAAACGCCATACTCCAGACCGCTTGCGCCTCAGTCTTCGAGGTCTTCCTAGCCGACTCAAGACCTGCTCCTCAATCAGCCAAACCACACTCCGAAGAAATGAAAAGCCGAAGACAGAAAAGAGGGACATACCAATATGCTGCGCCATGATCGGATATAACGCCCACCTCCCCCATTCCATTTCAACAGCCATCCTATTCAACAACAAATCCACCTGTCCACTGCCCCTGCTCCGCAAAAAGCGCACAATATCCGCTACTCTCTCCCTCGGAAACACCATCGCCTGCGAACAACACCCAAATGGCTCCTCAAAAACCCCAGGTGAAGGGGGCAAAACCGACGCCTTGCCCGCCTGGAAAAACAGCACCACCATCGCCGGATTAAGCACGAGCACCACTACCCCCAGCGTGCCCCAATCGACCCACGACCGGGCAATCCTACTCTGGCGCCGAGCCAGATACCCCACTAGCGAAATGGAAACCGCGATGGCGAGAATAATCCAGTGCTCATTGTTTCCGCCGATGGCTCGGCTCGCCCATCCCGTTGAGCGTTCTTGGTTGAAGAGACGCATGAAAAGCCATGAATTGGCTTTTGAGGGGGGGATTTGGGAGAGGCCGAGCAGGGTGCGGATGAACCATGTGTTTGCGAGGAGGATGTCGTCTTCAAAGAGGGCAATGTAGGGGGCGCCGGTTGTGTGACAGAGTTGCAGGGCCTGGGTATAGTCGATGATACCCTTTTCGGCGTAGTTGGATGTTAATTGGAGGTGAGAGAGGTGGGATAGCTCGGCTATGCTGGCGTTGTAGGTGGTGAACGTGTCGGCAATCGTGCGAAGCCAGGTGGTATTCCAGTTTGGGTGGCTGAATGGGTTTGGTTCGGCGATGTGGATAGCCACGTGGAGGTCTTGCCGCTCTTGGGAGGTCAGGGTTGCGAGGGCGCTCGCTATTGAGGTCTTTTTGGGGTTTGCTTTGGTGGTTAGCTTTTAATTTCGGGTTTGTAGGGTTGGAAAATGAGAACCAACGGACTTCTAGATAGTTACTTGTTTGGCGGCGGACAGAGCTAAAGGCTAGGCAGAGAGTGGGATTAGGGCCGGATTTGATGGGTGGCTCTGTCGTTAGTGTTGTATTTTGGAGCCGTATGAAAGCGTCAACTTCACTGCGGCGATGCAGGGAATATCGCTGTTCAAAGGCGTGGACTTCATCATAGAAGATGCTCCCAGGGTCGCGGTAGAAGTATGTCTTGCCATACCAAATCGTCCAGGATATAAAAGCGAGACATAGAATTAATTTCAAGAGTAGACGAGGCATTGCAGTGGACTGTACGATGGATGCGACGAGAAAGCCTTGTCCCAGATTTTATCTACCCTGTTTACACCCAAAATAGAGACATTGTCCATGATCGGATTTTATCAGGCCTATTTTCACCTACTGCACAGCCCTGCATGGCGCGGTGGATCTTAGCAAGGGTCTGAATCTCAAAATGGAAGGTGTAGAGAGTAACAGGGATCGTGGTATTATAGTCGAAGGATGCCCTAGTTGTACAAAAGGTGGGTATATCCGACTTTACCAACCAGGATATCGAATTAGCCAAGAGGAAGGGCTAGCCAGGATTACCCTCACGTAGAGGCTTTGTTGACCTTGTTCTACCACTACCCTCTTTGTGAGGAAATTAAACAGGGTCAACATTAGTATACACCTTGTTATCTCAATTAATGGGATATAACTCATATCTTTCAACAACATCAGGTTACCATAATGCAGAGTGTTATTGTCACGTTCTCCACATGTTTCAGTGCCAAGGAATCAGAGTGACATCGCTCTCTTGACCAGGTTTATTGGCAAGTATTGGCCCCCACATTCCTTGACAAAGGATACGAGTTGTGACGGACAAAATTAGAGAGGACACATAACCGTGCTGCATTGTCGTCTTAGGAACTCAGGCTATGATAAAGGAAATTTGAATATGAGGCGAATGATCATTGGATGATGCTCGTAAGCGTCTTGGATCAGAGCTGTAAAGTGATAGCGGCTCATGAGTGGGGTTGGTTTCGATAATGGAAACCATTCCATCATGACTTAGCCGCCTTCCTGCCTGCTCAAGTGGTCACCCAAATGAATGACAATAATACATATTTAGCCCCAACCGATAAAACACGCGTCCAATGTGGAGACTCCCAGACCCCTTCTGTACCTCTACAAAGTCAGGGCAACGATCGGTTTTCCTCTGGAATTTCAGCTACAGGACTCAATACAGATGGCACTTCGGAAATGTTGATAAGCCCTCGAGTGTGGAAGAAGAAACTGGGGGGGGGGGGGGGGTAGATGCCGTACCCTCGACTTCACCCAGCGACAAGCGGAAGGCACAAAATAAAGCTGCGTAGGTGATACGATTTCCGGATGGAAGCCGCTGTAGAGAGCTGAGGTAGGACTGACCAGCAAACTCTCAAATTCATAAAGTCAACGCGCTTTTCGCGAACGTCAGGAGCGCCACATCAGGGATCACAACGAACGGCTCACTCAGCTACAGAAACTATATCAACTCTCCGTGAAGAAAATGATAGAAAGCGTCAAGAGATCTGCACAGCTCTGGTGGAAAACCATACTCTTAAGGAACTGGAGCTGACGCCGGTCGGGTGTCATCACGATTGTACGTCTATTCTGACGTACACAACATTCGCAGATTCAGTGGCGCCCGGTGACCATAACAAGCGACCTACACACCGCATCACGACTGACCCGAATACTGGGGAGCGACTTTTGAACTTGGGTGCTACTTGGGAACACATCCATCACCATGGGCGGCTTCAAGAAGGCGCTCTTGATCTTGTGAAAGTATACGCATACTTGCGCAAGCAAGTGCAGTGTGATAGTCAAGGGTCGGTCTTCGTCGAAAGGTGTGTGATCCATGCTATCAAGGCCAGTGCAATCCGGAATATGGGCACATCGGTATAATTAACTTGATTCCCAAGCATGATCTGTATGGCGGGCAATGTTCGTTTTGCTATTTCTTTTTTTCTTCCCCTTTTTTCTCGCCTTGCCCTGCGCTTCTTGTAGTTTGTCCACTCCAGGAGAGTGTATGACCCACGTGTTGTTGCGAATAGCAGGCCACATAGTTTAGTTTAAATGGTTTCGTACAACTTCCTGTGGTATGTTTCTCGCACTAGACAGCCTCGATGAGTGTGCACCTCCCACGCACCAATACCATCCTCTAAGGGACTCTTGTCCTTCCCTTTTCCATATTTCAGCAAATTCTCCGGTCTATACTTTGCATTGGCCTCCATGCGGCGAATGACTGATCTGTGGACCTTAGCCCCCTTAGGGAGATCACGTCTCTCCCCAAGGGGAAGAGGCCATCGAATCGGTTTCCAATATCCATCACTTTGCAACGCCATCCTTCGAAACGGAAGGTACTCCACTATTTTCCATGCTAAAACAGTGGGCCATGGGACTCCTTGGCCGTACCGTAAGAAGTCATGTACATGTCCATTTATAGTGGCTTTCCAAAGGGAGGTTTTAATATCGCATTCGTCGCCTGCCTCTTGTCCATCGGTGCTGTGCTCTAGATTGCCTGAGAGACGACCATTGCCAGCCGAATCATCAAAGCAGTGGAATAGCTTCATGTTTTCAGGATTAAATCGGAGTCCCGCACGCTGCGTCTCCTGTACCATCCCTACTAATGGCACATGACTCAGCGCCAGGTCTTCTTCTTTATCCAAGGTTAATCCACCGCCAATACCAGCATGGCATCCGGCAAACCACACCTCCTCGATGTCCTGGGTTGTATCCTCGTTCTCCGTGAAAGGGCAATCACCCGCATCGTATGGCGCTCCAATCGGCTTTTGGGTCTTTGTATCTCTTCGCTGGTTACCAGAGTTGACAGTTTGTGGACGGACACGAGGGGCTGGCCGATAGAATGCCTCTCCTGTACAACGTCCTTGCTGAAGATGCCCTTGTCGCTCCCGGTGGCCCTGCCATTTGCGCCGCGCTAACCGTGTGTTTGGATTGACATCTGAAAGTAAATCCTGCCGAAACTTAGCACGATGCTCGTCGATAGCGACAGCATGCCGAATTACTTTGGCTGAAGTTTTTGTTGTGAAAGGAAACAGAAGCTTATTACGACTCAGTTCGAATCGCAGTATGCTGTTGACGGTGTCAAATAATCCAAGAAATTGGATCTGCGATACTGGGCGACAGAAAGTCTCCCTTAGGGCTTTCATGTACGTATATAAATCGTCTTTTTATTTTCTGTCGGTGTCCGCAATGTTGACACATTTCGCCCACTTGGAGAATATTGACCAAACATAGCGGACCTTCCCTTCTTTCCCTGCCTCTAACAGGCCGATATGATCCAGCATTTCAGCAAGCATACGCGCCACATATGCTCCACGGCTGAAACCAAAGATGTAAATCCCATCGCCGGGGCAGTAAAAGCGCATGAGGAACCTATAGCCATCCATGACGTGTTCATCAAATGTCGTGCACACTGCCGCGTCTTTTGTATTTGAAAACCATCTCTTGATCCGATTCTGCTTGGTATCATGGGACTGCCAAATAGAGGTGGTAAATGTCCCAAATCCCGGCTGATAATAATGGAGGTGATGTGCGTCATTGCGATCAAGCATCTTCTATTCGTGTAAGGATTGCCCCAAGAAAACAGTTCCTACCACACGGACTTACTCTGTAAATCTTGAGGACATTACTACCTGCTTCATCTCCTCGGAATTTATATCCTGTGCCATCAAAACAGAGGACGAATTCTCTGGCGTCTGCGACTGCAACTCTCTCCATGCTAAGGTGTTTCTGGATTGTAAGCAGCTATACGATAGGACATTGGAGAAAGACAGAGAAGACCACCCTCGCAAATGTTAGCGTGACTATCTTGTTCTTTAAGCTTGAGGTGGGGATGTTGTCATCACGAATGGGGTACCGGTGGGTAGCATGTGGCGAAAATTAGCATTAGGTAATTCCGTTGTCTAGAACTAGCTTTTTTACTAGTTTCCTTCAGCTCTGCCTTGTGTATCAATTGTAGGCATAGAGAACGATAGAGGCCCTATCTCGACTCAAGAGGTAGACTCGACAGTTCAACTGCCCTTTGTGAAAGGTTTCAAAGGGCCTTTTGGAGACACATAACGGCAGATTGGTTTCAAAGGTGTTATAGTGCACTGGAAGAGAGCCATAGCTCGCCGCTTTTATTTTGAAACGACCATACATTATTTCTGAATAATCCTGAAGTTATCCTCTAAGCTTTGTCGTAGGTTTGTAGAGAGCGACATTACAGCGAGAATTGTATTAAAAATGTTAAAAAAATTCAAAGGCATATAACAACTAATGGGCTGGAACATAGTAAGTCGCTTTTGGTTATAATCAATAAGGGCCACTGTAAATTCATTGGTTGATCGCAAACACAAGCCAATGCTTTGGAAAGCTCTTGTGGGGGCGATGGTTCCTTTTCGCTGAAACTCCTGATGTCATGGGACCTCGTACCCTGGAGATATACATCTATTAGCAGAAAGTCAAAGAAAATAAAACATCCAGTATTCAATTTTACTCCTAACTCTCTGGGTTTATAGCGCGTGATTTTAGTTAGCAAGGCACTATGTCACCTGTGAACGAAGCCGCTTGGAGACTGGAGCCAAAGGGTGACCTAAAGCGATTCAGTGCGGCCTATAACAGCCTTTAGAGGATGGAATAGTGATAAAGGTAACAATGGCTACTTGAGTAGAACCCTACTTTTAAAGTCATTTCAGTAACAGGTGTAATAGAATCACGCCGTCGCAATACAACCCTTCGATACCAATGTCCGCGCCCGAGCGTACATCGATGTGCCTTAGTTACCCATTCATCTTAGGTAATGGGGTTACCGGCACTGTCCATGAAGTCGGCCTGTTAGTCACCAGATTCCAGAAAGGAGACCGCGTCGTGTCCGATACACCTATTTACGAGGTCAAATAATCTAAGTACGGAGGCTAGCAGAAATTCGTCGTAAGCAGAGAAGCTACCACCGCTAAGATACCAACAAGCACAACTTTCGAGGACGCTGCTGCGATACTTTTCTCACTCTTAACAGCTGTTGCAGCCTTACACCTACGCTTGGGAATGAATAAACGTGGAGCAAAATGCAGTGGAAAAGTACTTATTGGCAGTCGACTGCTAGATGTGAACCCCAAGGCGCCTTGGCCAAGATGATCATCATCGATATCTCACGCAGGTGGGTAGCGACCAGCTGCACGTCGCGGTACGCCTGTTCCCTCTCGCTGATGTCGTGGAGGTGTACCACCGACGCGGCGGTTCACGGTGTTTTCGTCATTGCTCACGCTGCGTATAAGACTGACGTCTCCTTGTTGGGGATCAAATCGGTCCCATGATTATTTGTATCAGATTTTCGAAGGGGTTAATGGTCCTAGGCAGGGTCTGTGAGAGTATATTTGCGAAATTCTTAGCCTCAGAGTGACATTGGTGCTGTGTTTCCTTGGCCGCTCTAGATTTTGCTCGACGAGGTGGGCACCGTTGGAAGTCCGCGCCACGTATCTTCACGGGAATCTAGAAATTCTCTGACAGATAAACAAGAAGCATGAAATAAATAAGCTTTCAGGAGTGGTGGAAAACTGCGAAGAGAGCTGCTTGCCAGTCGTATTGTGGTCAACCTTGACTCGAAGGGGTGTGTCTATAGGTACTCTACGTACGTTAAATATACAGCGACGCCACACACTGTCTCACTCTGCAGCTACCTATGACGTTTTACCGCCTACTAAAGTAGTATATTAGTCTCTTTAGATATTCTAAACTCAACCAAGTGATTTCTACTTTAACTCAACCACCGAGGCGGCATAACTTCACTGGTAAACGAGCGGGCCACGCAAATGAGTAGCACCTTTGTGTTCCATATGAACAGGGCCGTTTTAGAATGTTAGTATCGCAACAACCATATATCAGACATTTTTAATATAATGTACACAATTATATTTCATGCTAGTTGAGCATATTGGGAGAGCACTTTATATGGCTAATATCATACCCGATAACATGGAGTCCAACTATGTTTTTTATTAGAATCACTAACGCTCAAAGGGTATATATATTGACAAAATTAAAAGACAATGGGTGTTATGTAGCCTCCGTCTAGATCTAGATAAAACTAAAAGAGTCGTCTGTCTTTAGCAGTTAAATTAGTGGAGTGTCAAGAAGGGCATGTGCAAGCCTAACAGAGACCTGTGGCAATTGAACCTCACGAACCCTTTCTGCATGTTGGGTTTGGTAATGTATGCCGGCGCGGCTTGCTACCTGCTTTCGGTATCGCTGGCACATACGACTGTGCACAGTGTACGGTGCCAAGGAAGAGCCCTTAGATATTAGGGTCAACATTACATACAAACTATGGCAGCAGGGGGTGCTTATGTATATATGACCCTGTTTAACCTTGATATAGAAAGGCCAAGTGCATATCGCCTCTGATTAATCACCAAGGTCAATAAATATGTTATGAATGAAAGCATCATGTGTCTATCCCTATAAGGTCTGTTATTAGTGGGATAGTAAAATATCGAAGATAGCATTATAGTTTCTCAGATATACGTTGACACATTCTGATCGCTTGTCCTTTTATGTTTTCCCTGGTCTTGTGAGCAACGGTCCGTAGGATAGTTCACTCGAAAACAGTTACAAGTACACGAAGCAACAGCCAATGTCATGGCTTTCTACGTTTGTTGTTTGTTTACTCTCATTCTGCGTTGCTGATGGCTCTCGGCCGCTGTAGTTAGTCATTACAAAGTTCCTCCGAGGCAAATACAATGATCACCATACCATCCGTATTCCTACCAGCCAAGCATTTTTGCATACATTGTTCGAATGAATGGAATGACGTGACAACAGTGGTTTCAGGTCGGAATGCAGAGAAGAATGGCCAAGTAGATAGACGAGTCATTAGATCGGCACCCAAGCAGGGGTGAAAAGTAGGCTTTTCACGGCCCATCCCGGCCCAGGCCCAGGCCCACGGTGGGTTGGGCTTTGGGCCTGTGGGCCCCCAATTGGGCCCCAAACATTGCAAACATAGGGCTTTATGTAAAAAAACGTGATTTATCCTACTTAGTAAGCACCTTTATGAATGCCAAGATCAATATTTATGCAAAAATGGGCTTTGGGGGGGCGCCCATTGGGGGCCCATCGTGGGCCCTGAGGAAGACTAGTGAAAAGTAGGGATGCAAGGAAATCAGCGAGCCAAGTCACAATCAGAGCTATGAAGAAAAGCTAAAACAGAAATGGCAAAGCAAAATGCACTATAAGACTTTTAAGTTAGTAGTAAATTTCCATACATTATCTAGCAAATCATGTATGTAACAAACCATCCGGCTACCAGGATGTTCCTTTCTTCTTTTCTTCTGTAATCTGTCACCTTTTCTTTAGCATATCTGTATCAACGGACACAATTATATATATTTACGGACCATTTTCTTTTTCAAAACCCCGGCACCGATAACATGCGTTTCGGACATATTCTGTTCCCTGCCCTTTTCTTTTTCGCTGGCCCCTTCAATGCGGAGGAGCCGGGACCAAGTGCCGAGATGCTGGAGAGTATTGGAACCTTAGAGACTATGATCGCATCCTCCACTAAGGCTTTGAAAGAATACAATGGTGCAGCCACTGATACTCCGGCACTTGCGTACACCCTGTACTCCACTAGACGACAGACAAAGAAGTTTGTCAGTGACGTACAAAGCAGGGAGAGCTTTACTGCCGCGGACAGCGCTGCGGTTGCCAACCGCACGGTCGATCTCCACGGCCATCTAGTAGATCTTTTGAATATCGGGAGGACTAAGGTACGTCTTCTATCATGTGTGATTAGCGAAAACCGTGGTTCTAAAAGTTGGTTTCTTGGGCAGATACCACTGGTTAGAGCAGCCGGGTATGGATCGGTGGCTCAAAAGCTGGTACAGGACTTTCACCAACAGGATAGAGCGTTACAAACGCTCGTCTGGGCCAGAATGGCTACAGTTGACCAGGAGAAAGCGGCAGAAGGGTTTCAGAACTTTGAACATGCTTATGATGCGTTGTTGAAGGCTTCTCAGGGTTAAATATGTCGAGACATCGCGTTCCTGACAGCTTGTGGTAAAGAAAAACATCTACAGAGTAGATGGATAATTAATCCGCAAGGAAGGAGGCCTGAATCGTGGGAAGTATACCGGGAAGGGAAGAACAAAATGATAGAATGCAATATTCTACTGTAAGACAACTTTGCTGAGTTACAGCCTAAAATCACCGAAACGCATATGACACAAGGCGTTTATTTAATCTAGATAATCCCTGGAATGAATCGCTTTGTTTTTCGATTCCAAGCTATCCACTTCTCCCCAAACCTCTCTTCCAGCATGTGTTCCTCATCTCGTATGCGTACTCCAAATGCAAGTAGAAAAATAGCCGTTAGTCCGAAAGAGAATATCCACTCCGCGCCTCTCATGTTCTCGGCGAAAGATGTGGTCATGAAGCAACCAAGGGAGCCATCCCAGCTCCAGAACAAGCGACTGCACGCGGCGACTAATATTAACTGTCCGACATATGATGGATGTTGCATGTAGTGGTAAATCCCCTGAGTGACGAGTCGGTCCGGGGTAGTTATATGAAAGGTAAAGTTCTCTCCCAAGTGTTTGAAGGCAGCGAGACGAATGGGACCCCCGACTAGAAGGATTAAGGCTAACAAGGGGAAAGTAAGATGACTCCACGTGAACAAACATGTGTTGACATGCGAGGCACCAGGGCATAAAGGTGTCGTCAATTGACTTTCCTTCGATATCAACGACATATGGAGGGCGAGAAAGACATGCCAAAATGCAACAGTCATTATGGCATAGCGGTGGAATACCCATATAGAAATTGTGGAAAGAAAGCCGATACGATCGTTTTGAATGTGACGCTGAAAACGGTCCGGCTGGGGTGGTGTGAAACAGATCGCCGTGAGCCAACCTGCAATGAGAAGTAGGAGGCTGAGGATAATCGAGAATACTACCATAGTGATAGTGAAGCACCATTACTCAATGTGCTGATGTGCTTGCTCGACTGAATCCTAATTACGTCTCTAACTTGGAGCTTTATGATAGCTTAGATGATGTACTAGGTTTCGAAAAATGCATCCCTTGCAGGATAATCTCTAGTACTGGTTTGCTCGCGCATATGATCTGTCTTACTCTTTCGCCCCATCCATTATTTAAACAAGGCCAATGCTGTCGGAATGCCGATCATTTTGTAGCCTAGGAGCTGTCTCCTTGGAGTGGCTCCACGATGAGATATATCATATCATACATCAAGCTACGTATCCATATCCACCCATAGCCAAGCTTTTCTGTGTCACTGATATTCGTGTACTCCGTACATGTCGGCATCCTCTCCTACGTGGGCCAAAATGGCAACGTTTCGTTTAGATGCATGACAAGGGTTAGAACATCAAAGTTCATATATATGTTGCGCGAAAGACCATGTAGTGGCATACTTACCATCCGAAGTCCATTTAGAATGAAACGGGCTGAAATCTTCAGGTTTTACTCTCATGAGCTTCTCCATATGTATGTATACGATTCACATTGTCAATTGCCAGAAAGGGTTGCTATCGCACAATCCATGACTTAATCTGTAATAATAACCTGTCAATTTTCTTTATAACAGCTAAATACCCACAACCTTCGGACGCGAATGAATCCTCTTGAGATTTTTCGCTAATCCTAACTTCTCCCAGATCCAGATGCACCATTTCGTAATATCAGCTTGGTACCAATGGACCCCATTCCTGTAGTCGTAAGGGAATGCATGGTGAAAGTTATGCCACCCTTCTCCGAGAGAAACGAAGCCGAGGAGCCAATTATTGCGTGCAGAGGATCTTGTCGAAAACGGCTGAGTACCCGCCCAGTGGGCAAGTGAGTTGATACAGAAGGTGACATGCCAGGTCCATACGAGTCGGAAGCAAGTCGCGTACACTAATCCGCCTCGAAGGTCGTCCCAGCCAAAGTGGGCGACGGACACTGGTAGGATCAACCCTGTAATGGCTGCGATAGCGACATAATACCGTTGTTGCCACACGACTATGGGGTCTTCTTTTAAGTCGGACAGGTCAACCTTGCCCCAAGTTTGTTCACCATTTCTCATGAGAAGCCATCCGACGTGCGAATAAAAGAGTCCTCTCTTAGCATTGTATGGGTCTCGGTCGGTGTCGACATACCGATGATGCGCTCGATGGTGTCGCACCCACCACATAATAGACCATTGGCAGGTACTGGCCCCAAAGGCCGCGAGGAAATATTTTAACGGGCGGCTTGCTTGATATGACCTATGGGACCATAGACGATGATACCCTGCCCGAGAGGCTGTTAGCGCAAGTCAACAGATTCACACGGCGCACGCAGTCGGTTAATACCCGCAGTAATAGAAACACCGCCAAGGAATTGCAGCAAAACTTGCCAGATCAAAGTCTTAGACTGGTAATGCACATGCGAGGACCCATAGTAAAGTAGCAGCGGCGGAAAAGCTAGAAAGGCCAGTTGGAACCAGTCTACTGATCTTAACAAGCATCCAGTAGTCAAAACCATGATTCGGACGTTGTCCTACCCTCCGGGATGTGCAATTTAGTAATAGTACTGAGTCGATTTGATAGCATCGAGGACGGCATATATGGTTATGAATGTATGATCCACCTATGGGTAAACACTGGGGGTTCGTGAACCACAGGACATACGAAATCGAGTAAGGGTTGCCTCTGCTTGGGGAAATATGTGACAGCGGAATGCCTTTTTGCCTAAACAAGGGGGATTGGAAGAGAAGGCTCTCGCTGCAGTATTTCCTTGGCTCGGCAATGCAAGGGATATTCAGTGAGATAACTGTTGGAAAATCAATATTACCTATCCAATTAACTATCGGTAACGTCGTACCCTGTATGAACTTCACCCCACTGTGTAGACTCGAGAAATCAATATGTTTTTTCTTGGCCTGGGGCCGTTCCATCCCTGCAGCACACCCATACACAATACAGGTAGAGGATTTTCCACGCAAACACACTCTCGCAGGAAAGCGGGCAATTCCGCAATTGGAGGATTCCCTTGTCAGCCCGAAAAGTAGACCTACTGTACATTTATACCTTCACAAAGTCTTAACTTTACTTTATCGTTACATGGATGCATTCCAATTCGGCTGCTGATCCAGTTGACAGATCACTGTCCAGTGAAGACTTACAACATTTCGTGAGTTTTCATAATTGAATTGAAAAGCAGAGACACTCTAATATACGTAATTCAGCACACTGGAACCGATAGATACGACACAACTTCGACCAACATGAAAGCCAGCAAGCGCTACGAGAGCACAGCGGTGAACCCGTGCAATGTATCTAACGTCCCACGTCCTAGTGCATACACCCCAATAGCTATTGTAGGCATGGCAATGAGGCTTCCTGGGGGTATTAGATCGGATAAAGAATTTTGGGACTTAATGGTGCAGAGAAAAGACGCTCGTTGTGAGGTCCCCGAATCCCGGTACAATGTAGGAAGTTTCTACAGTGACTCGAAGATGCATACCGTGAAGACAAAGTATGGGTACTTCCTGGAAGAGGATCCGGCTTGCTTTGACGCGCCGTTTTTTTCAATTAGTAGCTATGAAGCTGCCCGTCTGGACCCTCAACAACGACTTTTGCTGGAGGTTGTATGGGAGTGCATGGAAAATGCAGGGCAGCAGGACTGGAAGGGCAAAGATATTGGATGCTATGTGGGCGTCTTCGGTGAAGACTGGCTTGATCTATCAAGTAAAGATACTTGCCATGTTGATCGATACCATGTCCTAGGCACAGGGAACTTTGCGCTGGCTAATCGTGTTTCCTATGAATACGATCTCAAGGGCCCTAGGTACGACCTCTCTTTCGGGGCGGATTCACCAGAGAACTAAAATTCAAGAGCTAATTGAGTGTTACTCTAGTATGACTTTGCAAACAGGGTGCTCGTCATCATTGGTCGGCCTTCATGAAGCTTGCCAGGCTCTTCAGATGGGGGATTGCGCTAGCGCAATTGTGGCAGGGTCGAACCTTATTCTAACCCCGACTATGACAACCACAATGTCGGATAATATGGTTCTCTCCCCAGATGGTATATGTAAGACATTTGATGCTAATGCCGATGGCTATGGGCGTGGGGAGGCCATCAATGCTATTTACATTAAGCCGCTCGGCACTGCTCTGAGAGACGGTGATCCCGTTAGAGCTATTATCCGGTCGACATCCACAAACTGTGATGGAAAGACACCGAGTATAACTATGCCTGGTTCAGAAACGCAAAGACAGCTTATCGAGAAAGCGTATCAAAGGGCTGAAATAGAGGATATCACTGAAACTGCATTTTTCGAGCTTCATGGAACGGGTACGGCCGTTGGGGACCGCGCAGAAACGTCAGTTGTCGCTGAGCTTCTCCGAGGCAAAGGAACATATATTGGCGCGGTTAGTCAATTGGAGGTGGTTCGTAAGAGAAGTGATATTGACTTATCACAGGTCAAACCGAATGTCGGCCACTCTGAAGGGGCATCCGGCATCACCAGTGTGATCAAAGCAGTATTGGCCCTAGAACACCAGGTGATACCACCCAATATACATTTCAATCAGCCAAACCCCAAAAGTAAGTTCTTGTCTCTCTCCATGCTTTTTCTCTCTTGTCCAAGTCAACTTCACCAAAAGATGATCATTTTCTAAAATGCCGAAATAGTCCCTTTCGAAGAGGCAAAGCTTCAAGTCCCCATTTCCCAGGTACCATGGCCAAGGGACAGAAAGTTGCGAGTCAGTGTGAATTGCTTTGGTATCGGTGGTGCTAACGCACATGTAAGGCAACGGTACCTCTCATGCGTACATAGAGCGCTCATCATCATCTCCAGATTATCCTTGATTCGCCTTCATTGTTTCGCGAATCTAGTGCGGCGAAGACATCCCCTAAGAGGCCTCAAAGTTCTTACCCTCTTCTTTTGTCCGCAGGTAGCGAAAAAGCACTACAAAGTCGTATTCGCGATATTAGACTGTATATCGACCGTCAACGCCCTGATCTCCGTCAGCTTGCCCATACTCTATCTGCGAGGCGGGAGCATTTGCAGTACCGTACCTATCTACTAAGCCAAGACGATGTGCCTCTTACCGTTCCGGATCCTCCAATCCGTCGCGCTATATTCCCAAGCTTAACATTCGTCTTTACTGGACAAGGGGCCTCATGGGTTGGGATGGGAAAGGAATTACTGCAGAGCTTTCCATGTTTTGCTAATACCATTGATGATATGGAAAAGGTCCTACAAAATTTGGAAATTCCTCCAGAATGGAGAATACGAGGTAAAGCATTACGACGTCCGCTGTCATGGTGCCATTTAGACTAACATTTTGATAGAAAAGCTCTTGGTTATTGACGAGAAAGCTCGCATGGATGACCCAGAGCTATCGCAGCCGTTGTGCACTGCAGTGCAGATAGGCATCGTAAACCTCCTTAGCACATGGGGCATCCACCCTGCGTCGGTAGTTGGACACTCTAGCGGCGAAATTGGTAAGCTCCTCACAGTGAAATAGTTACCCTCCATTTCATCATCGCTTTGCGACCTGCATTGTAATGCGCAAGCTAACAATTGGAAAGCGGCTGCATACGCAGCGAAGGCCATTCCGTTGTCAAGTGCTATTATCTTAGCTTATTACCGGGGGAAAATCGCCAAACAAAGCCCAGAAGGAGCAATGGCGGCTTTGGGCATGAGCTCTGCAGAGTTCGAGCCATATATGACCAACGGTCTCATGATTGCGTGCGAAAATAGTCCTCAAAGCATCACCATTTCAGGGGATGTGGAGAAGATCAACAGGGCATTACTTGCTCTATCGGAAAGTCAGCCTTCAATATTTCAGCGGAGACTTGCGGTGAATGTTGCATATCATTCGCGTATGTGGCCATGGCCTCTTCCATTGTGCAACAATCAACTAACAATTCATGTAGATCATATGCATGTCCTGGGAGATGACTATGAGGCAGCTATTAAGAGCTCACTTCAACTGAATGAAGAAATGGTCCCTCTCTATTCAACCATGTCTGGTGATACCATCACTACCCCGAGGAAACTGGGTGCACGCTACTGGCGGCAGAACCTGGAATCACCTGTTTTATTTTCGACAGCCATGAATAGAATCGTCCAGACTGACTCCAATGATCGCATTTTCCTCGAGATAGGGCCTCATTCAGCGTTATCGGGCCCAGTGCGACAAACTCTGGACGCAGCAAACGTGCCACAACTCACCCCATATATCCCAACACAGGTAAGGGGACGGGATCAGGTGAGCTGCATATGGTCGGCGATTGGCGAGCTATACACATATGGGATACCCATAGACTTCCATCAGCTCACTAGCGAGACACCTGTCCTGACTGACCTTCCAGCCTACCCATGGGATCACGATGTAAAGTTATGGAAGGAAGCAGCCGCCACACATCGCTGGAGATTTCGTCGATTTCCAGAGCATGAGCTCTTGGGCTCGTTGGTTCCCAGCGCTAGTAATCTGGAGCCAGTATGGAGGAACATTCTTCGATACGAAGATGTACCCTGGCTGAATGACCATCGCGTGGCTGCACATATTGTTTTTCCTGCAGCGGGGTATATCGCAATGATAGGAGAGGCAATACGCCAGGTTACCGACAGTGAGAGTTTCTCGATAAAGAACATGTGTTTCAAAACACCTCTTATCCTACATGATATGCTCCCAGTTGAGGTAGTCACTACATTGAAACGTATCAGACTCACGGATGCTCTCGAATCTGATTGGTATGACTTCGCAATCATGGCTGATAACGGCAAGGACTGCATTAAGCATTGCCATGGTCAAGCTCGCCTCGGTTCAGACTCATATGATGACTTGGCTCGAACTGTCAGAAAGCCATTTCCTCGTCATGTACCATCCCAGCCATGGTATCGGGCCATGAAGAAATTAGGTCTGGACTACGGACCTCACTTTCAGCAGCTCAAAAACATCACTGCTGATCCCAGCTCCTACCGTGCAACTGCAACTGTAGCAGATACTGGAACGTGGCTTGAACCTAACTACTCACTACGTCCAACAATAATTGATCAGGCCATACAGCTTGCAGGGGTTGCAGCCTGCCAGGGGCTCTCCCGCCGCATGAATAGGCTTTACATCCCAGCGTTTGTTGAGCGGCTATATGTGTCAAAGCAAGAGTTGAAAGAAGGTACGGACTTTTGGCTGGAGTCGACGCCGCGTTCTATCTCAGAAGCCATGTTACATGGGAATGCACTCGTTGCAGCCGGCGATGATATCGCATTGTCAATACAAGGAGCAATTCTTCTCCCGCTTGAAAGTGAACATGTCCGTAATCTTTTCAGCGACCCCCTATCCAGCCACATCGAGTGGAAACCGGACTCTAGTTTGCTGCCACCAGGGAGGCTATTGGTACCTCCTTGCAAAAGGCCAAATGGAGCCCTACTTGCCGAGGTAGCCGACCTGTGCTTCTTGGAGGCAGCTTATATAGCTAGCACTACAGGATCTTGGCCCATATACCTCCAGGGCTACCGGGACAAGGTCCATGCCACCACTCTCAAAACGGATGTTGTCTGCCGCCCAGCTGCACCAGGCCCAGATCATTGTGTGTTAAGTCAGACTAAGTATCGAAGAAGTCGTTTGAGGGATTTGACCTCATCACTAGGTGAACAGCAGGAATATGTCCCACGGCTTGCTAATGCGATGATCAACACATTGGACAATCTCCCCTCAGTTCTTGCTGGTGTTGTCGCGCCTGATCAGGTTGTAGATCAGAAAGTCCGCGACAGCATTCTTTTTGACCCATTGTCAACACACCATATATGGCATCCTCTGCTATCCTTGTTGGGCCATTCTAATCCGAAGCTAAATGTACTTGAGCTTACAGGAGGCCCCAGCGCTAGTACAGAAGTTGCGATTGAATGTTTGAGGACTCCGACAGGTGCACCTGCATATTCAAACTATACATGGGCAGGCCCTACGGAGGAATCAATTGCTTCAGCCAAGGAACGATTGATAAATCACAAAGATATCACATTTAAAGTACTGAATCCTAACCAAGACCCTCTTCCACAAGGATTTAAGTTGCAAGAGTTCGATTTGGTTGTAGCCTGTCATGTAATTTTTCTACTCTCCTATCGAATATGTTTCATTCTCATCAAGTGCATAGGCTCTCCGGTCCATCAGAAACGTGGAGGAATGTCTCCAAAATATCCACAGGCTTCTTGCACCTGGAGGGTGTCTCCTTGTCCAAGAGCTTTTCCAAGGTACATACTTCCTCCTTTCTTCATCTTATGAATACCAGCTCACATCCAACAGATATCCCTTGCATAGACTTTATTATGGTATAATCTTATTTCTCTATGACATTGTTCCTTCTAACAGCACTTAACAGGGTATTCTCCCGGACTGGCACATGGACAGCGAACAGGAGAAGCGCGATGTGCGCCACAGGTGGGATTTGCAACTTCGAAACGCCGGATTTGATGGCGTTGATAGCGTGGCTTTTGATGATCAGGAACCATTCAGACTGAATATTAACCTCTTGTCAAAAAAGAAAGTACACGGCTCGTCTGACAAGAGCATCCGCCTTGTGCACGGGGCCAACAGAAAATGGGCGCAAAGAGTCAAAATGTGTCTCGAGAACAACGGACATACCGTCAGCGAAGGCACGCTCGAGGACGGACCGACTCAACGAGAAGACACTATATTTCTTCTAGATCTGGAGAGCCCGTTCTTGAGTGACATATCAGAAGCGCAGTATGCCGCGTTGAAGTCCTATCTGACTGGCACTAAAAACTCTCGTATTTTGTGGGTCACACAATGCGTGCAAACAGCCTGCGCTGATCCACGTTATGCACTGATTCTGGGGTTAGCCCGGAGTATCAGGAATGAGATGATGCTGGATATAGCAACGCTTGAGCTGGATACACTCGATGATACTGGACTGCATGCCATTGCACCAGTGTATCAGAAGTTCCAACAGCAGGTTGATGCCAACCATGCGCAGGTTGACTATGAGTATTCTTTAGTTGATGGAACTATCTACACTGGTAGATTCCACTGGTTTCCCTTGTCCGAGAATTTCCATTCTCCTATTAATGATGAAGGGCCGAAGAAACTATCGGTGGGGACAGCTGGATCACTGGACACATTGGAGTGGGTTCCTGCCGGGCCGTTACACCTGAGCGAGCATGAGGTGGAGGTGGAGGTTCGTTATTGCGGTCTGAATTTTAAGGTAAGTATCAGATTAAATATCCCCAGTCTATATGCCAGCCCCGCTAACTTCCCAGGATGTAATGATTTCGATGGGTGTTTTAGGTAAACCAGAGGATATGGGATTGGAAGGTAGCGGAGTTGTGCGGCAGGTTGGCACATCTGTGAAATCTCTTCAAGTGGGTGACAGGGTCGTGCTTGCAGGAAAGGGTATCTTTCAAACTAGTATAGTCATACCAGAGAGATGCTGCTTGAAACTTCCCCAGACCCTCTCACTACAGCAGGCCGCAACTATGCCCGTCGTCTATGGAACAGCCATACATTCTCTTGTCGAGCTGGGAGGTCTACGAAAAGGCCAAGTAAGTTGATCTATCCCGCCCTAGTGTCAGCTGCTTCAATATGCTAATCATCTCCAATAGTCGGTTCTGATACACTGTGCTTGCGGTGGTGTTGGGCTGGCTGCCATTCAGGTCTGTCAGGCGATAGGCGCAGAGGTTGGTTTACAGACATCCCCGGATTTTTTACCAGCGGTATCTAACTGTGCCCAACAAGATCTATACTACTGTTGGCAACCAACAAAAGCGAGACTTTCTGAAATATACGTTCAATATCAGCGAAAACCGCATATTTGACTCTCGGAGCACATCATTCTTCCCATTGCTCATGCGTGAGACAAACGGGAAAGGGGTGAATATCGTTCTTAATTCACTTTCCGGTAAGCTTTTGCACGCATCCTGGCAATGCGTGGCAGATTTTGGACGGATGATAGAGCTTGGCAAGCGAGATTTTCTGGGCCACGGAATGCTCGCCATGGATGCATTTGAATCTAATAGAGCGTTCTTTGGCGTTGACATGGCTCGTCTCGGTGAGGAACGGCCGGATGACTTTCAGAGGTATGCTGCACGCCATTATACTCTTTACCAGCGGTCCAAGATACTAATGACGTGTTTCCTAAAAGGTTGCTGGAGCAATCCATGCAGTGGTTCTTGGATGGGAAGATTCAACCAATCCTCCCTACAAGGCTATTCGATGCCAGCAAAATTGTTGACGCATTTAGGTACATGCAGAAGGGAGTTCATCTAGGGAAAATACTGATAAATATCCCTGAAACGCCATCAGAACTCCCAGTTGGGGGATGTAAACAAGCCTTTGCGTTACCTTCGACGGGTTCGTGCCTCCTGGTGGGTGGCCTCGGAGGCCTTGGCAAAGCTGCGTCTACATGGATGGCAGAGAAGGGAGCCCGCCATATTGTCTACCTTTCCCGGTCAGCTGGGGCAATCAGCCACATTGACTTTATTAGGGAGATGGAAGCCCAAGGGTGCAAGGTTAGTCTTATTCAAGGGGATGTGTGCAACCCAGACGACGTGCGACGTGCAGTGTCTTCCTGTGATGCCCCTTTATTGGGTGTTATCCAGATGTCGGCAGTTTTAGACGTAGGTAATTCCCCGTTTACTGTGGTTCAGTGCTGTGCTTAACCATTATACAAATTTTTAGGACAAGCCTTTCACAGAAATGTCCTATGATGACTGGTACAAACCTATTAGCCCTAAGGTTGTCGGCACATGGAACCTCCATAATGCAACGTTAGACCTTGATATAGAGTTTTTCGTTGTATTTAGCAGCATCTCCGGGCTTTGCGGTAATGCTGGTCAGGCTAACTATGCTTCTGCGAACACATATCTCGATTCCCTTGTCCAACATCGGCGAGGTCGTGGGCTCCCAGCCTCGGTTTTGAACCTTGGTATCGTAGAGGAGATCGGATGCGCTACCGAAAACCAAAAGGTCCTAGATCGGGCCCGTGCATCATCTCTCCGCCTGCTGCAGGAGAGAGAGGTGCTAGACTTGCTGCAAGTAGCCATCAGCCGCTCGCGCGACCCACTGAGCCTTCCTACGGGGCCGCTGACATGCAGCGTACTAGCGATCGGGATGGAATATCTTAAGCCAGTGCGGGGTTCCGGTATTGAGCCAATCTGGGGGCGGGATGCTCGGTTCAGCGCCTATACTAATCACCAATATTCGGTTAATTATGAGGAGACCGGTACTGGAGAAGCCTTACGTGACCTGATGGCATCTATTCAGCAATGTCCCGATAATCTTGACAAGGTTGAGACTAGGAACACAATACTCAGTGAGCTAGCCAAGCTTTTCATGACCTACCAAGCTTGTTCACCCGATACATCCGACGATGCGATCTCTCATGTGGCGATAGATTCACTTATGTGCATGGAGATCAGTAACTACTGTCGAAGGAAACTAGTTATCAGTATTTCGACTGTGGCCATCGCGAAAGCTGGGACCCTTGGGGGGCTTACTGATTTGATTCTTGAACATATGCGGTCCAAATATCCAGACTGCAGTGAGTAGGAAGTTGTATCTTACAGTTAGGCCATTTTCTACGCTAGTGGATCAATAATGGATAACGTGTTTAGTGTATGTTCGTCTACGACGATTATGGATCCTGCATAGATCAATGTGAAAGGATGAAGCTGCGAAGAAATTGAAAGTAAAAATACGTTACTTTATACTGTGAATATGCAGAAGTAAGTTGAGAATAGCTGTGTCTAATATAATGGTCATTGGTAGGGTACAACGAGGGTTCGATAGACCGCGCACTAGTATATAGGGAACTGACGATAACATGGTCCGACTTTATTGTCACTTGAGTTTTGGTAGAATCCAACTACACACAGGATTTTCGATTTCGAAATCATCGTCATCAGCACATGATCACTTCCGCAGTTTATCTGTATTTTCTTAGTACAAAAGTAAACAATTTATCAGCCCTTAGTCACCTTTCCAATGCTTCATTGGTTCTCTTCAAACCCATAAATAAACAGCAATGATTGACGTTCGCGGCGCTAACCGAGCATAGTGTTACGCCCGGGGCTTCTTCGTCAAGTCTGAGACCAGTTAGCGGACCACGTTCCGAGGGTTACTAACCTGAAGTCGTCTTTTGACTTCCATCGTCGATGGGTTGCGGTCTTAGGAAGACGCCCGTCGGTATAGAACTGCTGTCAACACTAGGTTACCGTTGTTACAGGGATACAGTCGACATAAGACTGCCGTCGATACTAGACTCGAATTTAAATAGCCAGGCCCATTAAGTATGTATATTTAATAGTTAGAAGAGTACAAATAAGTTAAGACTAGTTATTCTGCTAAATATAACTTTGTAGTAACAATTTGGAATTGATTACGAAGAACTAAACTAAATATATAAGTGTTCTTATTTATCTTTAACTATCTACTTTTATCATAACTCCCTTAAGAGGTAGATAATAAAGTGTATCCAATTATAGTATATAGAGTCGTATACTCCCGGTATACTTTCTCTAGGGTAGGTCCTGGAATAGACATTACGTGATGTTGCTGGTACTGGCTCCCGTGGTTTCTTCTGAATAACTACTAGATAAACGATTCATTTCGTACCAGCCGCGCTGGAACCGGCCGTCGTTATCCTATCGTTATTCTGCCTTGTGTGTCCGCCTTCGATAACGTGCGCTAGACAAGGGTCTGTAACACATAGCTAGACTGCTTAGAGTGGTAGTCGGGTCGGGTTCAGGTTCTAGATCTAGAACCCAGCCCCCTATATACATATATATGCATAATCTAAAATATATATATATTTAATTCAAATCTAATACATTAAATTTTTAACCTATTTTTATAGATATCTATCTATTTTTTAAAATATATATATAA
Source organism: Aspergillus pseudonomiae (assembly GCF_009193645.1). Lineage (NCBI taxonomy): Eukaryota > Fungi > Ascomycota > Eurotiomycetes > Eurotiales > Aspergillaceae > Aspergillus > Aspergillus pseudonomiae. The sequence goes on along the minus strand of NW_022476065.1, from coordinate 141,131 downwards.
ATGTATACTATATATATTTAAATACAATTAGAAATTTAAGGTTTCGCTTAAAATAAGCGAGCGGTTTCTTCGGGTATACGGTATATTCGAACTAGAAAATCCACCCCGTTCCAACCCACTCGCGTTTCCAGGTTTGGGACGGATTTTAGCTCTAGAACCCAAAACCCGGAGCGGTTCCTAGATCTAGGACCCGACTCAAACCGGGAGCCGGTTCGGGGCCGGGTTTCCGGTTAAACCGTACCACTCTAATTATCGATGCCGACGTACTAGACTTAAGACCAACCACCGCACGGGCAAGAAATCGGGCCGCGTTCCCATTACCCCACTGGCAAGCCAGAAGATAGAGGTACTAGGGCAGCAAAAGGCGGCAAATAGCACAGAGACGACGTCAAGTTACGGCTTTCGGAGCGTTCTGAGCCTGGAGGATTTAATCGAGTTCTGATTCTCATTGGGATGGTTCTCATTGCGGTCCGGATTCTGATAGTGAAATGGAAGAGTAACGTCAAAGGCGGACATCCTGAGAAGATCCTGACAGGGATGGAAAACCGTCCACAAAAGGAACAGTTTGTCCGTCTTGGGGATAAGTATCCTACGTATTGTTATACCTATGGATGTCCATTTAGTATCCGAGGGGTATGCCTTGCGTTCCATGGACTGTGTTTATCCCGTGTTATTGTCAGTGTATCCGTCGTGAAATACCTGGTAAATAAGCTTCTTGCATTCAGACATTGCTAGGAGCTACCATGCGTTTGATATTTCATTTTCTCTTAAATAGTGGCAGGATTAGCAATTTAATTGTTTCTCTCTTATCCAATTTGGGGGACAACAACTTGCCTACAAGGGATAGTAACACACATCGTATGTATAAACTATAGCCCGCACATTGTGACATACTAGTGGTTTGGGGCCAAAAATATTGTAAGATAATATTAATTAATAGAAGAACTGGCGTCGACAAGTGCATAATCAAAGGGATGCAAAGTCGCATTATTTCAGACAGACATCATATACTAAAATGCATCTTGGATTTCTGATTTCATCTCACAAACGCTTGAGATGCGCTTCAGAATTAGGATCAGAACGTGCTTGCTTTCCAGCATCTGCCATTATTTGTAGAGAGCTGGCAGAATTTCGAAAGATTTGGTGCTCTCCAAGTTGTCCTTTGCACGAGAACTCTTTATTTATGCGTGCAGTCACACCTTGGTAGATGTAAAAAGATGAAATGAAAACAAGAAAAACACAAATACTAGAATTATGACTCCGAGTTAGGTACTGTATATTTTTCTTTAAACATTTCTTTCAGTTTTATATTCATTGCCGCTCAAACTAACCATGTTATATCCACTTTGACTAAGACCCCAACGAGAAGGCCGTAGATGCGAAATGCTCTGAAATAGCCTCAGGTAGCAAGCAACCATGACACCCCATACAACACACCAATCTTTACATCTCCACCTTTTGCTTTCGCTGCGTACGTCACCTGGATAGACACTTCTAGTGGTAGCTTTGCAAGCCCTGGGTAGTGGACGCCCTGCAAATGCCACTGCCAGAACTCCTAGCCAGCCGGTAGATATAGGGGACTACTCTCCAAGTACAAGCAGAACGGTTTAGGGACGGTATGTGCCTGTCCTGTGAGTTTCTCCGCGGATAAAATGTGACTGCATCCGTGCACTTTTCTTCCACGGCCAAATGCTCCTGCCGCGAGTCTCTCCACATGCGGTCCACCTTGACGCAAGATAAATCCGTTCCCCACAGAAGAACTACGCCACCTCCTTCAGTTTTCGTCTACAGACGAGTCTTACTCGGGGATATCCATCTCCTGATCACCATCGGAACTGGCCCCCAGAAAACGAACTCTGTCCATATCTCCCTCCATCGAAGTCTGCACCCATGGTCGCACCCCACTAATTGTTTTCCTTTCTCAGGCTTGCGCGTCGCTGTACCGATGTGCAAGAAACCCGTCAGCTCGGGAATAACGGAGGCCCATCATTATCCTTGCAATTTAACATTCGGGCTGCTTCGTCTCCTGTTTGTCTTCTCCTGGTTTTGTTCCCTTACCAGGAGCATTGAGCAACTCTTCTAGGGACCCATTCTTGCCGGGTACGATCTGCCTTTGTGACTTCTTTTTATAGTGGAGCGGATGGCACGATGCTCGCGAGGCCAAGGCAGCTTAGGAGTGGGATGGGAAGTGAAGCCGGCGACACCAAATCCACTTGCTGTACTATACTGAGACATTGCCATATCTCTTCGCACTTGCTTATATGTACATGTACAGGTAGGCTATGAACATGTATAAAATGTGTGAATATAATTGAATGGTGAACTTTCCAAGTCATGTTCGTGGAGCCGCTCATAGCTTGCATCCCCTCGTAATCTTAACTTGAAATGAGCCACGGCTCAACTGCATGCCGTTGTAAATACAGCCGAAACTATCCCAACTGCCTAAACATCGACGTAAACTTCGCCAGATTCTGTTCATAGGTTCCGAGCCCAGTTAGTTCCTTGTCCAGCGCCGGCACTCCCATGACCGCCAACCACGGAACCAAGAATGAAAAAATAAGATCAACTATCGTGAGGAATTGTCATAGTCCGATGGCAATTCGCGGTGAAGCACTGAGCGGCTGGTTGGCTATAAGTACCCAGCTCCTGTTCTTCATTCCAAACGGAATATAACAACCTCATCGCAGATCTTATTACTCTCAAACCCCTTTCTTTTAAACCAGGCGAATCTGATATGATGAAGGTAGCCATTACACTCAGCTTGGCCGCAGTGGGCGGCATTCGCCTGGCTGGTGCCAGCAACTCGAATGCTGCCGACATTGCCAGCGGCTCGATGCCCATCTACGGCGATGATGTAGCCCCTGTGGTCTTTCGTCGCGCCATGAACGTCACTGCTGCGCATGCTAGGTACCCGGGCTTCAATCAAACCACCGAGATCCTTAAGAACGGGACCATTCGTCGCCATGGCGCCCGCCCCTTAACCACCGACATCCTGTTCCATCGAGACGTCCCCGTCAAGCTTCGCGACAATGTTACCATGTACACGGACATCTACCGTCCGGTCGGCGACGAGACACTGCCCGCAATCGTGGCTTGGAGTCCCTATGGTAAGGAGGTGGGCGGCCAGTGGCTCGACGATATCACGGACCGTGATGGAGTCCCACTTGGCGCCGTGTCCGAACTTCAGAAGTTCGGGGGTCCCGACCCGGCCTACTGGGTCCAGCAAGGCTACGCGGTGCTCAATCCCGATGCGAGGGGTGCGGACAGCTCCGAGGGGAACACGACCTTCTGGGGCCGTCAGCTAGCAGAGGATGGATACGACTTCGTCGAGTGGGCGGCCGAGCAGGACTGGTGCTCGGGCGAGATTGGCATGTCGGGGAACTCGTGGCTGGCCATCTCACAGTGGTTCATCGCCGCGCAGAAGCCGCCGCACCTGTCGGCTATCGCCCCTTGGGAGGCTCTGACGGACATGTACCGTGACTCCAGCAACCGCGGAGGCATCGCCGTCGCTGCCTTCAACGAGGAGATTATCACCACTTTTTCGGGCCCCAATTACATCGAAGATGTGCCCCGCATGACCCTCAACAATCAGCTAATGAACATCTACTGGGAGGACAAGATGGCCCAGCTGGACAATATCACCCTTCCCGCGTACGTCGTTGCCAGTTACACTAATGCTGTCCATACCCACGGCTCCTTCAAGGGCTTCCGCGACATCAGCAGCAAGGAGTAGTGGCTGCGCGTTCACAACACCTCCGAGTGGTACGATTACTATCGAGCCCAGCACATGGAGGACCTGAACCGCTTCTTCGATCACTACCTCAAGGACAAGGTCAATGGTTGGGAGTCCACCCCGCGCATTCGCCTCGCGATCCTCGATCCTGGCCACGGGGATGAGCTCAACCGCCCAGAGAGCGAGTGGCCCCTGTCGGGGATGCAGAACACCTGCCTCTATCTCCATCCGAATGGGTCACTCTCCTCCCAATACCCTACCACTGCTTCACGGGTTGGCTACCGGGGTGAATAGCACCTCCCCTGAGCTGAACTGGTTGTTCCCCATCACCGAGGTGACCCAGCTCATAGGCTACATGAACCTCCGCCTGTGGGTCCAGGGGCTGGGATCTGACGATATGGAACTGGCCATCACTGTGCAGAAAACCGATGCGAGCGGTAATGTCTACAACATCAGCAGCGTTGGCGAGACCTCGAGCACCATCTCTGCCACCGGCTACTTGCGTGTCTCCGCCCGTCAGCTGGACAAGGCCAAGTCGACCCCCGCTGAGCCTTATTACACCTTTGACCGCGAACAGCTGCTGCTTAATGACGAAGTTGTCCTCGTCGAGATCGGCATCTCGCCCATGGCCATGCGCTTTTATCCTGGCGAGCACCCGCGCCTGACCGTTGCCGCCACCGAAGAAACCTTCGATCCCGCCCTGAACACCGCCATCAAATAATGTTGGCGGCACCTCTCATTATACCCCCAAAAGTCGCTACCATGCGCGTCGAGACCCCCAGCTCCCGTAACAACGGCATCCACAACTTCTACCTGGGCGGCCAGTACGACAGCTACCTCCTCGTTCCCCTGAACGTCACTTCCGCTTGAGGCTAAGGGGTGCATGAGCGTAGTTCGTAAATCCTTCTATTGCTATTCTTATTTCTTTTCTTCCTTTCCCTGGCTATTCTTTCCCAACAAATGATCTTAGCTATGTCGTCCAACCGGGCGGGGCCGATGAGCCTTGTCTGTGTTAGTAGTATGTGATTTTTACATTAGAATTGTATAGTTTATAAGAATAGTAGCTGTAACGGCGGGCTATATAAGTCACCCCAGGGCATTCAAGATCGTTGATCCCGAATGATTCCGACCTTTTAGTCTTATGGAATATCGGCCCTGGCGATATCTTACAGTAACAAAGACTCTTGAAAATATTGTATCCAAGGGAGTCCTAGTAGTCTTGGAGAATATCAGTAGAAAAGAATTAAAAATAATATAAAATAATATAGAATATCTATCAGCGAGTTATCGATATATATTTAAATATTGTTTAAATTTAGAATCGGTGACTGGGGTCATTTCCATTCATCTGTATCAGATGTGGGGACCGTGTATAACGTTCCAAAGCAAAGAGGAGGGGGACAATGATATTGCTCCTTCGCTAAGACGCGTACTTCACGAATTACCACTTACGTATATCTACTACCTAGGTGTTTACATATACTAATACCCTGGTTCCGTATAGCATGTCCTTTTAGGTTTACTTGCAGGTAGGCGTTGCAACCTGGCATGCAGTTGATTGTGATTGCGTCATGTGGTAATCTGACACGCAGCTGATTTCGAAGGACTGGTTGTAACACCCAGCCTATATGGGAAGTCTGCAGGGATAGTTAGATTGAAAATTGACAAGATTAGTTAGTTAATGAAACTATGACAAATAGTAAATCCGCCGCTCCGCCCTCTCTAGCTTTCCCCTGGGTCCTGGTAGCAACGCAGACTTCTCAACGTTTTTCTTCTCAGCAATACTATTCAGCATCACAAAGTCGCAAATTCGCAATCTGCTTTCAAGTCAGAGTCCTCTTCACTATGTCTTCCGCGAACCTCCCGGTGATCGTTATCGTTCCAGGGGCCTTCGGCACCCCTCAAGGCTTCGACAAATTGTTACCGTATCTGACCAAAGCCGGATACGCAACACACCCAGGATCATACCCTAGTTGCAATCCCTCTGATCCGGGCAACATGTCCTCTCATCAGGATATCGCTTTCTTGCGCAACAACGTATTGCTCCCTCTTTTGAACGAACACGGTAAAGATGTCGTCGTCATTGCACACTCATACGGGGGCGTTGTTGCAGGTGGCGCGGCAACAGAACTTGGGAAGGGAACCAGAAGAGCCCAAGGTCAATCTACTGGCGTCATCGGCCTTATTTACGTGGCGGGCAATATTACACTTGATGGAGAATCTCTCTTCACTGCTGTAGGCGGCGCTTACCCTCCTTTTATCAAAGTCGACAAGGTACAGTCTACCCGGGAAAACCGCCATTATAACTATAGGGTATTAATAATTTTGTTCCCAGCCATCTCAGGGACTTGCTGTCATCGAACCGGCGATGGACATTTTGTACAATGACTGCGACCGTGCCCTCGAGCCGGAGTTGGATAAGTTAATGCAGCCACACGCACTCCGAGCCTTTGAAACACCCGCCACTGCCCCAGCCTGGGCGGAGAGTGCGTTTGATGGTAGGAGAGCGTATGTGCGTACACTGGATGACTGTTGTAACCCTTCATCGTTGCAAGATATGTGGCTGGAGAAGTCCAACGTCGAATGGGAAGTTGTGGACTTTAAGACCGGACACATGCCATTTGTGAGCCAGCCTCAGGCTTTGGCGGAGCAGATTACCAGGTTCATTGATGGTTTTATCGCACAGTAAATGGTAGCATATCCAGCGTTCACGGCATGCTATAGAACGAGGAATATACAACAGTCAAGTTGACTTGCTCTATAAATTATTACCAACTGACGCCTTTCGAATATAAGCCAGTCTGGTGAACTTGAAAAGCCTTTCAACACTGATTACCTCGAGAGTAAACTCCAAATCTTTTTTACAAACTATTTCGAGCTGAACATATTTTAAGAATCAAAAGAAGGGTAGGGGGTCACAACTTGTGCAAGTATTGCTAATCTAGGTGTGATAACTAGTTCGAAGGGACTGTACCTGCACTCTATTTGCAAAGGCTAGGTTTAGGTAGTGAATTTTACAGATAGAGATATTGCTCGCTCCTACACGCCCGACTAGTGCGTTGTATCAATCTTCGTCCCCCATACTTCTTTTAAGACCATGATCGAGGCACCATTCAAAGTTTCCATAATTATGTTGTGCTCCAATTTCCTGGATGCCTCCGGAGTTTTCAGTGCGTTTTCTGGATTCCTTCCATTTACTCATCTATCTATCTGCAAGGTAGGTATTCCCATGGCCAGATAGTGTTGGCCTCTATGGCATCTCACACATCACTCCAAAACCTGGCCATTCTGAGTCCGTACTCGTAGGCATACAGCTTTGAGCCAGTATATCCCTTTTCACCCAACATACGCTTGAGCTCTATTTCACACCCTAGTCTTGATCCCAAGTCTAGAGACATGGACAAACTAACACTTCGCATCACGTACAATCACATTCCACTTGTCCTTCATGAACATCTGACCAGCACAAAGATTCTCGAATCCTGAATCACTACTAACAGCAGACATCCAACACTTGTTGCAGATTTCCTCAGCAGCAAGACCGATTTCTCGGAAAGAGTCCAAAGTTTTGCTTTCGGTCTACACGAAGAAAAATCAGTTAGCTTATTGTTAGTAGCCTACCTGTTATAAACGGCCAAGGGGACACTGACGTTATCATTGCACCACCAAATAGCATTGTTGTAACTGCAACTCACTCGGCCACAGTTTCCAGGTCCGGGCCCATTTGTAGGCTTGCCAGCAACGTCATTTTTGAGGTATTCAACTCCCTCCTGAACCTTGTTTCCATCTGCAGCGCCCCATCCATTCGGGTAGCAGATTATACTCTCCTTGTCGTAGCGCTGCTCCAGGGAGCCAGTCAAGGAGCCCTTATCGTCGCGCTTACTGATCTCCTGTTTGTAGTTGGGATTGATGGAACGGACATGGTTGGCCACTTCTTCGATTGTTCCTCGGACGCGGAGCTTGTTACCGGGTGAAGATTCTACCTCCCATTCAAAGTCTTCAACACCGTAACCCTCAATTGGAGCCTCCAGGGCTTGAGCCTAAAGAGGAAGGTCAGTCAGGTTGGACTCGAAACTATGTCAAGGCAGGGGCTAAGTACCCCAAGAGAGAACAAGGCGGCGATGACAATGGCAAAGGTGGGACGCATGGTGAAGTACTGGAGATTTGGTTAACTTGAAGGTTGTTGAACCCGAAGTATCAACAAGGAAGCGAGACAATCATCCGACTTTTATACTTATCGAACTCAGGCTTCGACCGAGCTTCAAAGAGAACATTTTGGCAGGAAACAGATCCGCATGTCGGTTAGTTGAGTCAATGAATCCCGAGCCCTGTGGCCGTATGCATCCATAGTCATTGATAATATCACATATTGGGGCGAAAACGGCGTATATGCAACTTGAAGGAATCAGTGGATCGTATGAGTGACTTGATATAGTAATAGTGTCGGGAGAAGAAAGAACGATAACTCCGAGTCCTACTAAGAGGAATCGGGGATTGTTGCGGAGTTCTAAAGGGTCCAATTATCTATTCCGCTAGTTCCAGAACGGACAATGTGAAATAGGGGCAAAAAGGCAGATTTGAAATATCGGCAGACTCACCAATCATCTTTCTGTAGAATGTTGGGATATGGTGTAGCTAGGATTGATCAAGGCAGACACCGGAACTATTGGAAGTCCATGTAGTAACAACCTAAGTTTCCAACCCAACACAACAAAGCTACGTCTCTATAGCATTATGGTTCCGAATGGAGCCATTCCCAGGCAACTGTCAACTTGCCCGGCATGAGAGAATGCGTTTTCTACCGAATAGCGCAAAGTTCAGCAAAGGCTGGACAGAAGGATTCCTTTCCGATTGTGATCATTTACATTGCTCATCTGCTTTTATTGCGGCACTGTGCGAGCAGAGCCCTACATATGTATGTACAATTCATAGCGTGAACCAAGCCAATCATGATACAGCGGAACGCCCATTCTTAAAATTCAATAAGCACGTTTGGATGCTTAAGCTCTATGCCGGAGCACGTCCATGTTCTTGAGCCAGGGTAGGGGCACCTCTTGACTCCGATGGACCAATGCACGAATTGTTGGGGGCCGTGACAATTATGTTACATTGACATCTCGCATCTTCCCTGCATATGGTTTCCGCCCCTAAGCTAATAGCATCCGCCCCACGAACCAACCAGCTCTTGGTGGGGAACAGTTTGAATAGAACGATGATCAGTTAATACGCATGGTTATCTAGGCCGCCCTTGCAGTGCCTCTTTCAATTTTATACTTAAATAATATATTCGCAGTAATGAACTATACAACATCGAGAGAGCAGTATACCTTGCAGGACAAGACTCGAGATTCTTCACGTTTGCTGCGGTTGCATATTAACGGATCTGCGAATGCCAAGAAGCTAAGTCTGCGAGTTGGGATCTCAATATCCACTACTTGGTGCGTATATGCATAGATGCACATCCTTCAGCTAAGCAACAAACGGATCCCACTTTAATCAATTTACTGAATACTAGGGAATGTTCCGGTAAACCCACCAATTGACTCCGCCAGTGCACCCACAGTTGTAGAATGAGCCTGAAATAGAATAATCAGTTTCATTCCAATGCGTGGAGAGGGGGGCACAGCTAGGTGAAAGACATAGCCCACTCTCAATGGTTATTAATGCTTGTAAGCATCTGAATCCGAAAGAGTTCTATGGCGTGGGGGCCAGGGAAGAGATAAAAGGAAATGAGTTTGCATCTTCTATTCCCTTTTCTTTGAGCAGAAATCAAGAAGCTATTGCTCTAACGGCAATTGTTTGACTCCAATTCTCTTTTCAATATGAAGTACACCGGATTGATCGCAGTACTCCTTGCTTGTTCGGCGGCAGCTGTAAGTCTTCATCTCCATGGAACCGTGAAATTCTAACTGACCGGCTGCTAGGGTCCAGTCGAAAGCTCCACACAAGGCCCTCCAGGATATGGCGTCGAGGATCTGGAATGGAGCGTTCAACTTGCAGAGTCTAACGATCCCATCAATGTCAAAGGCACCGTCGAAGATGTTGTCGCTGAGCTTTCAAAGCAAAACTCCAGTGCTGAAGCACAAATCCGAGCCCGAGGGAAAGCAAAGCAATCTCTGATGAAGAGGGCAGATCCTACAGGCTACCACTGTGGCGACCCCTTCACTCCTGCATCGTCTGCCGCCATTAGCCGAGGCATTGAGTACCTTCAGGGCGTCCCCGGCAAGCCTGTAAATGGACCAGGCCCGGGCAATTGTGGCCGAGTTAGTTGTTCTTACAACGCAGCGATTTGGTGGTGCAATGATGTACGTGAATTGATCATGACATTGTTGACGAGGACAAGCGCTAATGAGATTTAGAACACTGAGTCCAAAACGCTGGACTCGTTCGCCGAAATTGCTAACGGTGCGGAAAAACTCCTCCACTGGTGCTATCAGTGGGAGGAGGGGCAGCTTGGCTCTTATGTTGGTGGACAGGCTTTCTATGCAGACAACTGGAATGTGATTGTCCGTAAGAACGATTGTTAGAGATGTTTGGGGTTTACTCAACCTGTTATCAAGTGGTTCTTATATCTACCCAACTTGTCTAGACCTCCCCATGCTTTTTCAAGTTACCTACGTAACCCTCATTTGCATTAATTTGTCCAGTTAATATAGCAAGAGATCTAGATAGTCCGGCTAATGTGCTGAAACTATTAAATCAAAGTAGTACGCGCCAATGGATATTAAGGATATTGCCGCAGTGTACCCGGTCAACTCTATGTTTGGTTTGGTGCTATATATTTGCCCTATACAATCGGCTGTGTAGGCTATTATTCTTGCGCATCTCATGTTGCCTTACCTGCCCTTGGTTCCGCTCAGCTAATTGTCAAAAGGATTTGCTGTAGCTTTGCGCTTCTCGGATTGATAGTTACCAAAACCATAGTCGCCCATGCAAGCGCTCCCAGTCCAACTCTTAATGTCATTAGGCTCATGGGATTATAGTTACCTGCAAGGTATGTTTTTATTCGCCTCCTCAGGGGAACTAAACACCCCAGCCAGAACACATTGAAACACAGCGTAGCCTGGCTAGGCAGTATTGGTGGCATTGCTGCTGTCGCCTCCCTTGTGGCTAGTGCTGGGCCAATCTTTTATGGTCTTTTTTCGCTCATTGGTTCTCTACTTGGCCGAAACGTGGCGCTGCTCTCGATGGGGTGTATGTGGCGTTATGATAATTGGAGCAAAGGCAAGACCGAGGGGCGAAATACTCGGATTCTTATGGTGTGCTGGTGTGTTTTCGGTTTAGTCTCGGTCGTCTTTCTCAAGGTTGCCTGCACGTACGGATCTATCGTAGGTATCTGCAGCTCTTACGAATCCTCTAGAGAGTAGGCTGGCTAGTCTTGTGCCGACCACTCGAATTCCCGTGTGACTTTCGTGACACCTGTATCAAAAATGGTATTGGAAAGAATCTCAATATCGAAAGCCATAATTTCGATCATAGACTATGATTTGCGATCGTTCTCAATAAAAGCCTGAAGGATCACATCTTAGTACGAAGTTATAGAAAGTTTGTATTGCAAAATGCGAGTCATATTTAACCAGTAATATTGCTCAACGCTCAAACCTTCAGCTGTACGATCAGCGAAGAAAGACCCAATAAGGTCAATTACTCCACTCCAGACGACCAGACGGAATATATAAAACCCAATCTGCCTTGCATTTCAAGCCGTCACTGTCCAAGGCGCGTTTTCTTTCAACACCACAAAATGCCTTCGATCATCAACGGACAGAATATCGAAGATATCTTCGCCGAAGATCCGACCCTGCCCTCTCTCAATCTAGCATCTGTTGGCGGGGCAGAAATTAGCTTGCCCTGGGCTAACAGCCCCGACAATGAGCTAATTGCAACTTTGACAGGGGGATGTCATTCTTCGAGGCTCGAAAGCGACGATGCGATAGCCCCATTCAGAACAACAAACGCGTTCTCACAACGGACACTGGATGAGAGGGTATTTTTTTTTCGAAATGACTCAGGCGCACAGTGTACGTTCCATAAAGCTATCACATCAGACTCGAAGAGTTCGCATGAACATCTGAGTGTTTCGGGTATGGTTAGTGCTGGGTGCAGTTTTGCCAATGGTAGTGTCAGTGGAACGTACAATAAGGATGCTTTGAACAACGATGGTGCTATTTTGTCTCACTTTGGAATCACTCCGATCCTAGTGCGGGAGAACAGAACGTGAAGGCCTCTCTTCACGCAACAATTCGAACAGGAACCATTTATGTGGATGGGCCTCGCTTCTCGCTGGATGCATTGGCGGATACCCGACGGTCATGCCATGATCCTTCCTACTATTCGAAAATATATGGCGATTACTACGTGGATAATTTGAAGTTAGGGACCGGTGCAGGTGTGCCCCTCTCTTCTGCCACTAGTTCATTGGAGCAAATTGAAAGCCTCGATATCAATGCCAAACTGTATATTCTCTGGTGGGATATTGAGAAGAACTATCACACCGAAAGCAAATATTTCAAATATTGGTCTGAATTCCACATCACCGCATACGATACTCTGACGGGGTCGAATGCCTCCGACCAGTCGCTTGACAAGCCTCCCCAAGGGGTAGCCCAGGATTACCTCAAGCTTGCTGGTGATTTGGAATTTCGTGTAAGAGACGAGATGAAAAAATGTGGTTTAACAGGGGAGAAGTGGTGGATTTGGATATGTGCCGCAAGCTCTGTGCTTCGGGACTGGTGGCTGAGATTACTCTCATGCCATATAGTCAAGTTCGGGACTACATGGTAGCTATCAATAAGCCAGGTTGAATTGCATTTAAAGATATTGTATACATGCTGGGTCGACTGTCGGTTGTCATCTATTTCACTTTCACTCGCTTTCAGACCAGTCGACGGGCACACCAATCTATTGATATTAGCATTTCGTCCACGCACCAGGAAGGATATAAGCCTACTGGCAACTATTGTTTGAAAATCAATGGATATTGGCAAGGTAGCGGTGTGGGGGGCTCTGCAACAGCCTGCTCTGGCTTCGCGATGATTTTGTCGATCTGGAGATCGGTTATCTAGAGAAACGGTACCACTCGCTCTTAATCAATCTCACCTCTTTAATGATGTAGTTTGTAGATATCAATATCATCGTCCGGGCCTCTTCTAATGCCATCAGAGTCGGTTCATATGGTTTGGAAACAAATGAGGGTCCCTTTTTGGCGCCCCCTTGCGGTTTTGGTTGATATGTGGATACCCCTTTGTTGAATTAGTCCATCTTTGCATTATTTACAACAACTTCCCATCACTATACCTTCAAGTTTGCTTTTCGCTAGCTTCTTAACGCCAGCATCAACGTTCTGCTCGAGGATACGAATACGCCTGTACAGGCTCTTATAGTCCATGAATGCATCCTGTAGAATGGAGGTGTATACTTCGGCATTTTCGTAAGTCAGAGGAGACCCAGTCTTGTTATCACTACCAATTGTCGCCACATGGTAACTCCGGAGAGACGAATATTTGGTCAAAACAGCGTGAGTGCAGACGGGGGTTTTAGCAACTAGTGATGGGAATCGCAAAGCTGCCTTTCGTAGGTTCTCAATATTCCAGTCGCCCTCCGCTATTCTCCGTTAGTTGAGGTCGGAGGTCAATGGTTGTACTTACGATCCTTGAGATTTTGACCCTCTCTGGACCATGTAACGGAGATGGTTGTCTCATTTTGTTTGAATATGACTCGTCGCTCTTCTTTCACCTGGGCATTTCCTTGGATCGTCAGTCCTTTGTCCTCCTTCTCAGCTTTCTAGCCAAGTCTTTTCGGGTCGTCCTCATCGCTGCCGCTCTCTGTGTCATCATTATTATTCTCCTCCTCGTCGTTCTGACTGTTTTTTTTTTTTTTTTTTGATCGCTGCCTCCGCCATCACCCCCGCCGATATCCTCATCATCGCCATCAGGTTTAACCTTTTGGCCCTCCTCGTCCACTTTCGAAGAGCTCTTGGCCTGTGATCCCGACTTTCCCTGAGCTTTGGTAGAACCCTTCTTTGAGCTGTCTTTGACCGTCTTGCTCCCAAAGGTCAGAGTAGTCAAAGCAACGGCTGCACTGTACCAGGTTTAGCTGATATTCCTACGATGGTATTCAATGAACGTACTCTGCTTTGATTATTTCTAACCTTGATAGATACGAGGGCATGGAACTCCCCACCTTCCTGGAAACCTACCTTCTGTTAGGAGCATTGATTTCAACTGGAATCACCACGCTTACCAGATATGAACGAGTCACCGTAAATCCGAGTAAACTTGACTGCATCCGTCGTGTCAAGCTTCGGAATTGGGTCGAACTTTGTGAGAGAGTTGTCTGTCACTGTTTGGTTGATCACTTTGACGCTGACGAGAAAATTGATGTCGGCATCCTTCATCTTATTCGAATTGATGAACGCGCCTCTGCCCGTTCTATCGATCAAGCCGTTATATTTAATCGTGAGGACTCTGCTCACCTTGCTTCGTCAGCAATTGAATTGAAACTACTCAATATTCCGGTTCAGTAGCATACATCCAATGCATCGGCAATGTCAGACGTCTTGTCAACCAGGCTCGTCTTCCAAACAACAGATTGAGATGTGCCGTCTTCGGGTTCAGTGGCCGATGGAGATGCAGGCTAACGCAAGCCGGTTGAACTCCTACACCCAGCAACTATGTGTGAACGATGCTGTAGTTAGAGACAACAAGACTTCGGCGACTGAAAAGGAGCTATCGCCCAAATTGCCGAAGGGATCGAAGATCAGCCAGCAGGTCACTTTCACCTCCAAGTTTGTAGAACACGCGAGCGAAGTTAGGGAGGCGATGAATATTAGCAGTTCGTTCTCTCGTAATCCATTGGGTGGACTCATACTGATCTTTTCTAGGCGCCCTTAAAATCAAGTATGGCGGATTCGGCGTTAAGGGGTCCGGATGTAAGGCAATTCCCCCCAAAGCTATGGCCACTGCTAACTAGTCTAGCCTATATCGGTGCCTCAAAGGTCAAGGAAAGTGATCTTAACTTCTTTGTCCAAGTCAAGGTGGTCAATCAGCAGCTGGTCACAGATGACGTTACCAAGTTCAATATTATTCCCAACGTCTCCGTCACCGATCAAAAGAAGTTCACTGAGATTACGGGGATAGCTTCATTTCGGGTTTCTTGGAAGGAGGAGAATTTAGCGCATTATTATGGGTCAAACTAGCCGATAAAGACAAGAAAACAGAAATAAAGGGTGAACTATCGTTGAGTCTTGAAAAGGCGGGATTTGGTATCTCGGGAGAGGCCAAAGGAGAATACGATAAAGCAGAGTTGATCAAGGACTCAGAAACATCTATCACGTCTGTATACCACTCATCGTTATATGCAAATCCACTGACAAAACTAGAGTTTCATGGTCTGGAGGTGGTGAGATCCGAGATGACAAAGCAGCGGGCTGGGCAATCGACAGCATGGCGATAGCAGCCTTTGCATTCCCAGACAATGTCCGCACCTCTCCTCCGAGAACCAGTAAGGTTGGCTGTGGTGGGCTTTCAGAGTTATTGCTAAATCTCCCAGTGCTATTTTGACCAAATACTCAGCGTTACGCTCTTACCAGCTCCTGTCTAACAAGGGGAGTGCATTGGACTACGAAAACGCAGGCGTTTACACAAACTCCATGCCGGAAAGCTACCTCAAGTATAAGAGTGTTTGGAGAACGATCCAATCAAGTAAGCAAAGCATACATTGTGAAGCCTGTTCATCGAGCTACCCACAAGCAGTGAGTGAGGATCTCGCTAAAGAATCCAAATCGTTACAGAAACGATCGAATGCAGCATCTATCTCTGCATTTATTAAGGCGACGGTAGAAGAGGTTAAGGGCCTGACGAAGGACAACAATGAAAAGAAGCTGATGGATGCACTACCACAAACGGCGTATGATGCAACTATAACTAGTCTTGAGAGAGCCTGTCGCCGCAGCCGTTTGCAAATGATTCGCATCGTCCAAGAGGTAGAGATCATGCCTCAACCTGACCTGCTTATCGATTGACTTCTATGAATAGGTCGACGCCGTCTCAAACGGTCCATCAGTAGCTATTGACCCAGACCGAGTAGGGCGGTTTCTCAGTCCGGTTTTGTTTCAACAGCTACTTCCAGTACGTGCTCTTATGTGTATTCCTAACACGCTCATCTAACTACATAGACGGTCAAACCTGTGGTTACAGAGGAAGATTTCGAAAAGTGGAAATATAAACACAAGGAGCTGCAAAAAAGGGTCAACAATCTCGAAGAAAGCACTAAAGGGCTCAAAGAGACAACTGAGGGTCACAGCAAGAGCATTGATCTAAGTACATGCCTAACACAACAGTCACACTCTTCTCCTGACATGATCTATATGTTTTGAAGCTGAAGATGAATTTTATAAGTCATAATGAGGTGGATGATTAACGAGGGTATGAAGCAATATGAAGGGTCAAATTATATATCTCTGCGTTGCTTGGTTGATTATCTGCGTGTGGAACCCGTTCAGTATATATTTTTAGTGTGTTCCAGGTCAATCCGACCAACTCTACTCACCTTATTAGAAGTGGTCCTTGATCCGCTGGCCTGCCCCTAATAGAGTAAAGACGAGAAGAGTGCTTCATCACTACACCCTCCATCACCTCCAGGCACGCCTTGCTGGTCCCAAATGCAAGCGGCCACCCCCATGCCCATAGCAATGAATGATTCGACTGTCTGGTCCACACCGAGTCCTTCTTCCTTCGCGCTCGATCTGAATCTGTGAGTTTCGATAAGGCCGCAGTCATTGCGCGAATGGATATTGAGGATCTAGTCGCACACTCATCAGAACCGGTGGATATGTGTCAAATTCTGGTCAACAGTATATAGATACTGTACACCCTGATTTAGCTATCAGGTCTAGGATGACAGGCCAGAAATATCAGTCTACTACCAAGTAGATTGATTGTGGATAGACTATCTACATGGTTATCCCGATAGAAAACGGAACCGATTGCCCTTTACCCCTCATGGTCTGCATATCCCCAAGTGGTAAGAGACTTGCGATGCCGCAACTGTTCTGCTATGGTGGCTGAAAGAATCAAGCCAATGTCAGCAAATGGACATCAGCTAAACTGCCACCAATCGAAATTGAATAAATATTCAGTACTATCGCCAGTGAAAACAAAGAACAGGTCGTGAGTGGATGTAGCATCGCTAATCGAGCAATTCACAGTCTCCCACGCCTGCCACCCTCCTGTGATGGGAACAGAACAGGCCCCGATGGCCGTGCCATCCTTGCTGTCCAAGCGCAGATCGATATGTCCACCATTGCCTGCCGATGCTACTCCAGCAGCAAAGCTGGAGGCCCCGTCACCAAATGCAACGCCTTTGACTTTGATATAATCGCCATTGTTGATATATGCGACATGGATGCCACCGTCATTGGAACTTTCCACATCGATGCCATCGGACCAAGCAATTGTCTCCGCTTCCTGGCGGGAATATGGGTCCAAATTCCCAACCTGTGCCGGGCCATCTTCAGTCATGTTGATTTCAGGTATCGTACCGTCTGAATTGTAGGTGAATTCCTCGACAGCCACGGATCTGGTATAGCCGGAGCCACTGGGAAGGGCCCCATTGTGATAGAAGAAATATGATCTGTCAGCAAAATCGACAATTCCAGGGTGATTTGTGAAACTAGCACCCTGTGTCGGCATGATGACCCCTTGATATGTCCAGGGTCCAGTGATGCTAGTACCAGTCGAGTATCGAATATTCTCGGGACAGCAGTTGCCAGCAAAGATCATATAGTAAATGTCGTCGCGCTTATAAGTCCAGGGCGCCTCGTCAAATGAAGTCTCCTCGCCGGAACCCTCATTTGGACTGCCGAATCCGTCAACCGTGAGGTCGACTGGAGTGACACTTCCGCTATAGGAGATCATATCCTCGTTCAACTTGACATACCACAGACCAGGGTTTCCCCAGTACATATAGGCCTGACCATCATCGTCAATATATACTGTAGGGTCGATCGCTCCATTTTCGACCAGAGGATGTCCCAATGCATCGGTGTACGGGCCAGTGATATTATCACTGACGCCAACCCCGATGGCTTTGGTGGCAGTTGCACGATGGCGAACCGGTGCATAAAAGTAAAACTTGTCATTCCGAGCAATTACTTGTCCGGCCCATGCGTCTGCATCTGCCCAGGCAAATGTGTTTAGGCTCATCGGCGAGCCATGGTGCTGCCAATTAACCATATCTGCTGATGAGAACAGACGCCAATTCAGCATAGTATACCACGTTGAGTTATCCTCATCATGTCCGGTAAAAACAAAGACACGGCCATCGTGAACAATCGGTGCCGGATCTGTTGTATAGATGTTCTGGACGATTGGATTGTCCGCTCTAGCAAACCCCGCGCAGGTAAAGGGTCCTCCAAGAAGCAGCAGGAAAGAACTCGCAAAAACACTGCCAGGTGACATTAGAATGTTTCCCCTACGCCCTGACATGGTGATGTATCCAAAGGGATGCAGGTGAGATGGCTATAAAACGTTGAAGTCAAATGTGCTCCGTGAAAGCTGAGTATAGCATCAAATGACTGTTTCCATTCGAGATAAGACCTGCAAGCTGTTGTCCTAACCAACATTTCAATCCCCTCCTTATACTCCACAGTCACCATTTATCCTTATTAGGCTAAAGATCCAGGCCATGAAGGTGACAATGTTGATTACCCCTATGCAGCAGGAGTAGTAGTCATTAACGTCCGGCGGGTAGATCCGGCAGTACCGAACCCCCTATACAGAACACTTCCCACGAACACCTATATGGATTGAGTAGAATCAGTAGTAAATTTTGAAGATCACACAAGGCAAAACACTCAGCATTCCGAGACCCTTAACTCGTGGGTACAGCGGATGTATTAAATGGAACAATAAAACAATAACCGGAGAACTCCACATTCTTGGCACTCCGCGGGTTCAAAACAGCCTAAATAGTCTGCACAGCTCCATCTCGAGTGGTGCCAAACTAGTTGAGTGGCTAAACCAGGCAGAGCAGGATTAAGGCATTGCCCATGACCAATCGAGCCTCCAAGGAACAGATACCCTGATACTCACTCACTGATAAGGCCTAGGTGCGGAATACAGAAAGAACCAACTCGTGTTACGTCGAGGTGGACATTAACGATGGTAATACATGAAACAGAATCCCTTTGGCAGAGGTGACTAGTTTAATTGACCTATTCGTGCTACATTGGACATGATAGGCCTTGTCTCTTGGAATCCCTCTCTCTCTTATGACAAAGACACCGATGATCTCAACGACTGCCAACTCATACCGGGATATCAATCGTGTTGTTAGTGACAGGGCAAGCAATTCATATTGTTCAGGAAAACACCGATTCTTCATTTAAACATCTCCTGGATCGTGGTATTGCAACAGGTTATGGTTGAGGACGAATGGGCTTCGCTCCCTCAACCCAGTCAAAAGTGCCCAGCATCTTGGTCCAACAAACATCACCAGGAGCATACCCACCCTTCGGCGTCCCCCGAGCAAACATCGAACCACTGAGAAAGGTATGCGGAAATCCAGGATCGAATTCATATGCATTCTCGATTGCGCTCACCTCTGCATCTGTCAGTGAAATGTGAATGGCGGGCTCCACGCCCATGAGATGCTCGACCTTGCGGACTCCAACAATGGGGAACACATATGGGGCTTTCCGCACCACATACGCCAGCGCCACTTGCAACAGCGGCACACCCTTAGAGGCGGCAACTATCTCCAACACCCTGGAGACATTGCGATCGTGTTCTGACAGTGGGACCATATTTCGTCCCCCGGCATTGTTCGTCTGGTCACGCTCCCGGAATTCTTCCTCAGTCCGGAATCGACCTTGGTTCAGAACTCCATAAGGGCAAAGGCCCATTCCCTCATCGCGACACATGGGGAGAATATCCCGTTCAAAATCACGATTCGCCGCGTTCCACAACCCCTGGTAGACAACAAACTGTCGTAATCCGTGGTCCCGGGCGTATTGGTTTGCCTTGGACACCACCCAAGCAGGGGTATCACTAATCCCGAGATAGTGGACTTTCCCCGATGCGACCAGGTCGTTCAGGGCGTGCATCAATTCTGGGATCGAAACCGTGTAGTCCCACAAATGCACGTAGAGGAGATCAATATAGCTCGTCTGAAGCTTTTGTAGAGACGCGTCCACCGAAAGACGCATTGACTTCGTCCCCGTTCCTCCGTAGTTCACCTGAATGCGGTCTTTTTCGTGGCCCCGATAACCTGCCGCATATTTGGTGGCTAGGACAATGTCATCACGGTTCTTGCGGGACGCCAACCATTCGCCTAGCCACATCTCTGATTCCCCAGCCCGATATCCATTCGCCGTGTCGATGAAATTGCCGCCTTGGTGGTAGAAGTGATCTAGGATAGCAAAGGCCGTCTCCTTGCTGCATTCGCCAAACATCTCTCCGTCTGACACACCAAAGGTCATAGCCCCGAGGCAGAGCGGAGAGACGCGAATTGACGCGGTTGGGGAGAGCTGTCGGTAGCGACTGAGGGGAGCTGAGGTGGACATTGTGTGGATTCGTGGATGGCTTTGGGGTGGCTTTGGGGATCAGATCGATGTACCTTTTGCTTCGCTGCCAATCTGTACTTGATCAAAGTCAGTGACCCTCTAGCACCTTCGGCCACCGAAGGGTCGGGATCGCTCCAGGAAAGTGACAAGGGCTGGTCAGTTTCAATAACCCCACCCCAAACATGGGGTACGCGGAGTGCAATGGTACAGGGCCCTTATAAGGAGGAGTGGATACATGTGTCCGGCACGAATCAAACGGTCTTTTTTGACCAACATTACATATCATGGTATCCAACACCGTCTCCACCGCGCTCATCGGCTTGTTAGTGGCCTTGATTCTGCGAAGCGTTTACCGTGTCTTTTTTCACCCTCTCAGAAAGATTCCGGGGCCGAAAATAGCCGCTATCACGCACTTGTATCAACATTACTATGATGCTGTGCAGGGCGGGAAGTACATCTGGAAGCTGGACGAGTTGCATCGCAAGTACGGTGAGTTGGCCCTTGGCGCTCACCGACTCTTACAGCTAACTAGCCACCTCTTTCCCGCTAGGACCCGTTATTCGATTCAATCCCAACGAAGTGCATATCCAAGACTCGCACTATTACCATCGGATTTATGCTGGCGGGGCTAAAAAGCAGGACAAAGATCCCGGATTCCCAGCAGTCTCTCTTTTCCCAGAGGTTACGGTCACCACCATCAAGCACCATCACCATCGGCTGCGACGACGAATCATCAAGTCCTTCTTTTCGAAGCAATACGTCATGGGCCTTGAGCATGTCATTCAAAGTAAAGTGAACCTCCTGGCCTCCCGACTCACGGAGGCATATCGCCACGACACCGTCTTAGATCTCAAATATGTGTTTGCAGCGTTGACCTCCGACCTCACGACGCATTATGTGTACGGAACAAACTTGAACCATCTCACGGAGCCGGACTTCAAAAACGACTTTCTTGCGGGCATGGACAGCGTGGGTCGCTGGATCCCCGTATTGCTCGTCTTCGGGTGTCTGTTGAAGCTGGCCCGGTATCTTCCCGCCTGTCTGGTCCCCGCTGGCGAATTCCTCCACCTGTGGACTTTGTCTGAACGGCGGGTAGGCGAGATCCTGGACTCTAAGAACAACGGCACGATGGGAGATCGGAAGACGCTGCTTCAGGCGATGGCCACCGCCGACGTACCGGAGGAGGAGAAAACGGCCACGCGACTGCAGATGGAGACACTGAACATCATTGCCGGGGGCACGGAGACAACGGCCCGGGCCCTGGCGGTGGGGGTGTTCCACTTGGCAAATAAGCCGTCCCTGCTGCTCCAACTGCGCGACGAGCTTCGGACTGTGATGCCGTTTCCTGACAGCACGGCTTCCTGGACACAATTGGAACAGTTGCCATTCTTGGTTTGTTCTCGTTGGTCCCCCCCTTATCCGACGCACATCCTGACACCTGTGGTTCATAGGCCGGCGTTGTCAATGAAAGCCTTCGGATGTCCTTTGGCTTCATCATTCGGTCTGCACGCGTTTACCCCAACGATCCTCTGGTATACAAAGACCTTGTTATCCCCCCCGGCGTCAGTCTGTCCCCTCTCTTTGCATCCCCAGAGAATTCAAGCACAACACTGGCTGACTTCTCTATTCGTCCTTAGACTCCGATCAGTCAAAGTGCCTATTTCGTATGCATGGACCCCTCGATCTTCCCGCATCCCGAAGATTTCAACCCGGATCGCTGGGTGCAGGCCGCCCGCGAGGGGCACAACTTGCATCAGTATATGATTGTCTTTAGCAAAGGCAGTCGACATTGCCTCGGCATCAAGTAAGTCGCTCCTGTGGGTGGGGATGGTTCATGAAGAGGGTCTTCTAATATTGGGACATGACTGGTTAGTTTCGCTCTAGCAGAAATCTATCTAGCCATCGCCACCGTCGCGAGACGCTTCGACCTGGTCCCCTACCAGACAACAATCGAGCAGTTGCAGATGAAGCGCGATCTCGGCTTCGCTGCACCGGAAAAGGGACCCTTCACTGTCCGGGCCAAGGTGACTGGATTGGCGGATTAAGCGGGAGGGCACAGACAAGCAGATGCGGATCGAGTGACCCAGAGGTACCCAGAGGTACCCAGAGCACCGCAGAAATGTCACCCTAATTAGACACGGTAGTTCGAAGAATGTAGATGCCCTGCGATTATCTTCTCAGCCGATCTCCCGGGGACGGTTGTAGATCTGCCGTTGCCGTGTGCGTATGTTATTCGCCAGTGTAGTCATCGTTCTGGAATGCGGGGCGTGTGGCATGCAATCCATCTGCCAACTCCATTCCCAGCGAGATCTGCAGGAAGTCGGGCGCCAGACCAGAATCGTGGCAGGATGTCAACAATGAGACAAAGAGGTCGAATGGGACCATAGCCTCACGTGGCCTTGCTGCAGGGATGTGGTCGATTGGCGCCCGAAAAGCAAGGAATGCAACCAAGAACAATCCACACAAACACTCTGGTTTGTTTGCTTTGTTCTTTCTTCTCTCTTCCTTTCTTTCTGTCTTTCTGTCTTTCTGTCTCCTTTCCATCTTCCTCCTCATCATCGTTGTGTTGTTATTTTCTCCTGTGCCTCCCGTATGTCCTTGACCCCCTGTCTCAAAACAACAACGCCAGGCTCTTCTCTCCACCCGGCACCGTTGTCCAGCCGGTCCGAGTATGCACGGCAATAAGGAGACAGCGCTCGACCCCGAGCGCATCCCCACGGGTGATGGGGAGGCACGGACATCTAACGACCGTGACATCCTAATCGACGAGTCTCCCGAGGCGAGTAGTCACATCTCCGGCATGAAGCTGTATCTCATTGTGCTAAGTCTATTGCTCGCCGTGTTCTGCGTGGCTCTTGATAATACCGTTCGTTCCCCGCGCGCTCTTCTTCGTCTGCCCTGGCATGGCCGCTATTGAGCTGATGACCATTGTGGTGCAGATCCTATCCGTTGCCATCCCTCGAATCACGGATGAATTCCACCGGTTGAATGATATTGGATGGTATGCGTCCGCCTATCTACTGACTACGTGTGGTAAGTCCGCGCGAGACGACTCTTTTGCCCAACCTCGAATTGCCCTTCCGCTGACACCCCGGGGAGGACAGCCTTCCAATTGCTATATGGCAAGTTGTATGCCCTCTTCAGCACCAAATGGGTCTTTCTTGTCGCCCTGTTTATATTCGAGGTGGGCTCTCTGATCTGCGGGGTCGCACCGTCGTCCGTGGTGCTCATCGTTGGCCGTGCTATCGCGGGAGTGGGGAGCTCGGGGATCTTCACAGGTGCTCTGGTCACCATCGCGCATATTGTACCCTTGGCCAAGCGACCGGTTTATATGGGGATCTTGGGAGGGATGTACGGGATTGCGTCGGTGGCAGGCCCGCTGGTAAGTCACCGTTGATGCATCCGGCAACAGTGACGGGCACCATTAACCGATCCTTGTGAATTGCAGTTGGGGGGCGCCTTCACTAATGAAGTGACCTGGCGATGGTGCTTCTACATCAATCTTCCAATCGGAGGGGTTACCGCTGTGGTTATCTTGTTTCTGCTTCGGATCCCCAAATCGGCGGACTTACGCACGCATGGTGCCTGGGAGATGGTGAAAGGCTTAGATCCGTTAGGCACGATCGTCTTCACCCCTGCCATAATCTGCGTTCTCCTTGCGCTCCAGTGGGGTGGGGTAGACTACGCTTGGTCGAATGGACGCATTATCGCGCTGTTTGTTCTCTTCGGTGTGCTCCTAATTACGTTTATCATCATTCAGGTCCTTATGAAGGATAACGCCACCGGTATGTCATCCTTCCTTGGTTTCCCTCCGTCCTATAAGCCTCGCTCACCACCGCCAGTGCCGATCAAAGTAGCCTCCCAGCGATCCGTAGCGTGCGCCTCCGTTTTCGTCTTCTTCATCGGCGCCTCCATGTTTGTTATGATCTACTATGTGCCGATCTGGGTAACCTGCCTCTCCTTAGTCCATTCCCCGTGCCATGTGCCCCACCGCGCGACGATGGTGCTAATGCATGTCCAATAGTTCCAAGCCATTCGCAACCAATCACCCGTGCAGGCCGGCATTGATTCCATTGCCTTGATTCTGGCCAATACCACCGGCGCCATCATCTCTGGCGCTGTGACAAACAAGACAGGCCACTACGCCCCCTGGTTCATCGTCAGTAGTGTGATCATGTCGATTGGTGCCGGCTGCCTTACCCTCTTCACCGTGGATATTGCCCAATCCAAATGGATCGGCTTTCTCTTCCTCTACGGCATAGGGGTCGGCTTCGGCTTCCAGCAGGGGGCCGTGGCCGTTCAGGCCGTCCTTCCCATGGCTCAAGTCCCCATCGGAACCGCACTAATCTGGTTTGTGCAGATGTTGGGCGGTGCCCTCTTTACCTCGGTAGCGCAAAACATCTTCAGCACCCACCTAGCGGACAACCTCGCGAACTTGCAACTGCCAGGTCTCGACCCAGAGGCAGTCGCGGGTGCCGGTGCCACCGGGTTTCGCCATCTGGTCCAGCCCGAGTACATGGACCAGGTGCTGGTGGCCTATAACGCCGCACTGGTGGACGTCTTTCAAGTGGCCCTTATCTGCAGCTGTCTCAGCATTTTCGGCGCCGTAGGGATCGAATGGAGAAATGTCAAGCAGAAGAGGTAACGTTCGATAGCACCTGGCTAACTTTATGACCCGTATCTAGGGTTCCGCTTTTAGGGTTTCTTTCTCCTTCTTCTTTCTCTTCTTCTTCTTTCTTTCGTTATGGTTCCCGCATTATTCAACATTTGTGCACATAAGTTCACGTTCCAGATCATCGGAAACCCGTTCTCATCTCCCTTCCTGTAAGGGAGCGCGAGGACCCCGAACCGGCCAGGAAAAGGAACGATGTTTATTTCTTTTTAATTCTTGTCAAACGGCTTCGGCGTTACCTCGTTCAACCGCGGGTCCCTTCTTTTTAATCTCCACAATTGTCTAATAAACGTCATCTACCAGCGTATGTTGTACTCGCACTTTGGGTCATGACTCTATGGGACGCTCATGTAATATATTCGTAGCGCTACTTACAACGATACATATGGGAGGATATGCCTCCATTGGCATGTTCGGACTACTAGTAATCCCTCAATCGTTTCAATTTAATCAACTTCGGCTTATTTCATTGGGCGCAGAGCCCCTACTAAGATGCTCGATAAAATCTCGTATCGCGATGTGTTATCTTGCGATCGAACTATCGACGCCGGCACTACATGCCTTCATACAAACAGAGCAAGGCATTTCAAACATAAATACAGCACAACATTACTATGAAAATACAGACCTTCCGATTCAGAACTTACTACAAATTCTAATTTGGACACGAGAACTGGTGGATCATGCAGCCAGGCAGATTAGGTTGAACGATAGTCAGTCCCTCACATTGGCGGTGCAAAAGCCCACTTCTACAGCAAACGGTTGTTCATGGGCATATCCGCATAACAACAGCACCTCAGCCATGCGTTTTCTATGAGTACTTTCGTGAAACCTCCCCTCAACCTCTGTACACATTGAATGCCTGCGCTTTGGTTTCCCATTACTTTCCTTGTCGTTTCCGATCTAATCTTCTCTGGAACCAGCATTGTCATCCGGAGTTATAATTTCCGAACAATGTTTTGTGACTATGTTCTACGCTGTCCGAAACCCGCTTTCGCTGTCCGAAACGATCCCCGAACTCCAATGTCTGCGACCAACGCGCCGAACAGTAGGTTGAACGAAATACCAGACGGCTGTGATCTGGATGTTGTTGCCGTTAATTGGCACTCTTCAAAAAAGAAATGAAATAATGTAGCGCTAACACGGAGATCCCCAACACACGTTAGCACAACAAGAGGCTCTGAGGCATCCTGCTTCAAGCGAAACGGGACTGGAGGTTCCAGTCCTACATTTAAACAAGCAAACCAGCGCTTGTCCCATGGTTAGTACCCACCAGGTGCCCTTGGATGCCAGAGAACTTAGACATTTGGAGGCTTGGAGCGTGGAACGTATCCGTCCGATCAGTGTATCTCCATTCGGGACTGTTTGCTCAAGGGAAAGAAAACCTCCCTACGTCCATATAGATTCAGCTCGTCATTAACACTAGTTACGCCTACCACTTCAGATTGTGATCAACAAGAGATACACTTTGGCTATCATAGCTTCTAAGACTAAGGATGAATGGGGTACGAATTGTGTGAAAAGGTGTATATGATATCATCGTAAAAGTACCTATATATGTAGTTCGAATCAATATACACAATGAGCCCTTTGAAACAAGTTCGTAAACCACAATCTCGTTTTTTCTAAACGCGGGAACAAATGAAAAACACGGCCCTCCTTCCTCCCTCCTCCAGCACCCATCATAGTTGTAACTATGCGCGTCACCCACCGAAGTGGAGTTTGCTAGGCCATGACTCGGTCGATCAGATCGCTAATTTTATAGACATGTTCCTTCTGCTATTGAGGTGTTAGCATTCAGGTCCGTTCAATCATAGTCAAAGCACAACCTACCATCAACGTAAAATGATTAGCACCGTCCGCTCGGACAATATCAAACGAGGCCCCGGGCATGACCGTGTCCCACCCATCGGGGCCAAATTCAGTCCGCTTTTGGATCATGAAATGCATTCCTTTCATCTTGGGAGTATCCCGCTCGTCCATGACTGTATCTGCCGCCCAGACGATGCCGACTTTGGGCATCCGGCGCGCACGCAACGGGGCCAACTTATAATCCAGCATCACATCCACCACAGCGGTAAAGTGGGGGATTAAGTAGGGCGGAGGCTCAGTCAAGCCGTCCGGACTAGCCCCGGGCTGGGTAGCGAACAATCCAATGCTGTTGCAATGCTCGTAAAAGGCTCGGGGGAGTTGTTCCATGGCTTGGGGAATAGGCGCATCAATAATGATTAAAGAATGGACCTCCTCCCCCTGGTTCACAAGTGCCTCGGCCACGACGTAAGCAAATGCACCACCGGATGACCAGCCGCCCAAGTGATAAGGACCCTGCGGCTGTCGCCGCCGGATCTCATTGCAAAAGCTCTCAATCATAGCTCCATGTGTGCAGTTCATGTTCTCGGGGTCCCGAGCATAAGGGCAATTCAGGCCCACTACAGCGGTATCTGATTTGAGGCGCGGCAAGGAGGCGTAAGAAAAAGCTGATCCTCCGCCATCAGGGAGCATAAACAGAGTTTTCCGCGCCACCATGGGTAGACCTTGTAGGACGACAGAAGTTGAGGGGCGGCAGTAGGGCTTCAGATCAAGTGAAGGCGGACTTCCAGTGTCGGCACCGGACTCACTCGAATGACCGTGATCTTCGCTGGAGGAAATAGTGTCGGATGCACTGCTAGACCAATCCGTTTCGTGGTTGGTGCTGGGAGTAGCTGACGGAGAATCTTCTACATTGGAGCCACTGCCAGCATTCTCGCTCCCCAACATGAAGTCCTTCAAGGCACGCACGGTAGTGCAATCAATGAAAAGAGAAAACTCAGGACCCAGGTCCAGCCCCAGGTCCTCTCTGAAGCGGCTCCCAATGACCATTGAACTCAAAGAATCAATGCCCATGTCAGCAAAGTTGCTGTCATCAGTGAGCTCCTCGAGGGCAATTCCACTCTCCTCCGAAACAACTCGCATTATAGCATCTAGCTTTTCATTACTGACATCTACCCCTTTTGCCGCTGGAGCGCTTCCAGTAGTTTCCGGTGCCGGGGAATGCTTTGGCTGTGGCGGGGTGTGGGGATGAGTGGCCTCTGGTGGAACAGGTTGGCCGGAAACCTGAGTAGGAGCTGGTTTGGAAGGCGATATTGGCATCGTCGGCGGCGGCGGCGTTGTCTTTAACCCTAGTTGGCGATCGGCTTTTTTCACTGTAGACTGCAGGATGACACGCAGTGCCCCACGGGGAACGCATCGTAGCTAAACATCAGTCAGTATACGAGTCTCTTCATCGGGTCTACTCTCATTCGAAGGCTTACCGAAAGGCCGCGAAAGAAAGCGACCACTTGGTCTCCGTCCAGAACCACCACATCGCCATGCACCAGATCATTCTCCTTCGCTTGGCTCATCTTGGTGTAGACATCGTAAGACTTGCTATTATGGAGCGGCTGGTAGATCTGGAACGAATCCCACCCGTGATTGACGTAGACCTGTTTCTCGATGTCAACATTGTCGTTAGCATTCATAGCAAAACCGGCCACCTGGGTGATGGCATCGACGTGAGCTGGGTGAGCTGCAAAGGTGCCTTCCGACGATCCCAAGGAGAAGTCTACACAACTTGCTGCCTCGTTCTCTGCCTCGTTCAGCACCAGATGATCCAAGAGCATGTAGTCGGCATTGAACCGAGCCATGCTGCTCATGAGCTTATACCCGGTCTTCCGATTGTATCGCATGAACTGCCCCTTGGCATGGCCATCACGTAACTGGCGGATGTGGGTCTTGTACTCAGACACAGACCGGCGCAGAGATTTCAATTGTGCATCGGTTGTGAATCTAACGGTACAGCTCGCATGCTCCGTATCGAGCTTCCCATCGGCCTAGATAAATTAGTATTACATTACGCTTATAAGAAGCGTGGAGACAACGTACAAAATAGGTGGCGAATTTGACTTTGGCGCTTCGTGTAGTAGCAGCAGCCTTGGGCGGCCACTCCATGGTAAGCGTCGTGCGCAGCAATTGAGGTCCTTTCCCATGAGGGATCAACGCTTTGTCTACCACCATGTCGGACACGTCCACAAGGCCATCTATAGCACCGGCCACCGAATGTCCTGCACGGAGCCGTTGCATACTGTATTGGCCTACTTGCATGGCGATGTCAGCATAAAAGGAAGGGGTACACAAAGGGATCCCATCAACAAGGTGCCCTTGAGCGAGGCCGTTAACATCCTTCCGAGATAGGTCTGTCTCCACGACTAAGGTAGCCCCCAAAGGTTTAGTCGTCTCCTCCACCACTCGATGGAGTGTCGTGGTGGTCTGTATTTCGGGAAAGGCCTGTTTGCCAGGGTCCAGCTTGGATGGACGGTCAGGCTTCGACTCAGGAGGAACTTGGTAGTCGGCCGTTTTAATTTCGTGACCAGGAGTGGCGCACTTGCAATCCTGCTGGTGGCGATGCAGACACCAGTCACCCTGATACGGGATGTAGTAATCCTTCAAATCCCAACCGTAGCTCGGCAGATCCACCAGCTTCTGGGAGGAGGCGAAAGGCGCGTGATATTTCTTCCAATTAATATCCCATCCACCCGTGTACACTGAGGTGAGAATCTTCTGCAGGTTGGGCCAAATGGCCTGGTTAGGTGCTAGAGTGGGTAAGGTGGTTATCTGCTCTCCCAGCGTCATTTTCACCATGCCCGAGATTAATGGCTTCGGCCCCAGCTCAATGACGAGGGTTTTATTGTCGATGAGTCCCTTTTCTCGAGCAGATCTCAAAGCTTGGGCCATATCGACGGTGTGACGACAATGTTGCGCGACATATGATGGAGTCACGACGCCTTGTTCGCGGATCTCTGTCCGCAGCAAGGGAGAGAGAATTGGTAGTCGGGGCTTAGCAAATGTTGCTCCCTGAGCCAGGGCCTCAAAGTCGTCCAGAATAGGTTGTACCTGGGTAGAATGGAAGGCAAACGGCAGTTTCAACAGCGTGCATTTGATCCTGTTGTCCGTCACGGCGCGTTGAATCTCACCAATATTCTTGATGGTACCACTGAGGACGGTATCTTCAGGTCCATTAATACAGGCCACCTCGCAGTCATGATGTCGGGTCCATTGAGACAACGCTTCAGGAGTAGCCTTCACTGCTAGCATAGCATGGGTACCGCGTTGGCACCGCTCCTGGAGAAGCTCTGCTCTTTTACCAACAAGGTAAACCACGTCTGAGGCGGAAAGAACCCCTGCCGCGTACAGGCTTGCAAATTCCCCCAAACTATGCCCCACTGTCGCATCGGCATGGATCCCGAAGGAAGTTATGAGATTAGTCAGGGCCAATTGAAGGCAAACGATAGCCAGTTGCACCACAACGGGAGCCATTTCTTCCACGTCCCCGGTAGGCGAAGTACAGACGTGAAGAAAGCTAGGGAAGCCATGACTTTGCGCCAAGCGATCAAACTTCTCCAGGTCCTCTCTGAATGCTGGATACGCATCGTACAGCTGCTTACCCATTGTTGCATATTGGGACCCTTGTCCCGTGAAAGCAAAGAGAATTTTCGGCTTGCTTTTTGGTCGACTGACTCCATCCCCATTCTGTATGGCCATCTCTAGCTTGCGAGTCATCTCTTCCACAGATGCGCCAGTGATGCTCACTCGGTGTAGATAATGCCATCGACGTGCAGTGGTGGTATATGAGAGCTGCGCGATATCAATGTGGGGGTTTTTCAGGAGATACCGATGCAGTCGTTCCAGGTTGGTTTTCATGGAAGCCCCCACATGCGCAGACAGGACGACGATATGACTAGAGCGTGGATCCTTCTCTGTCGGCCAGTGACGCTCCGGGGCGTCCTCCACTATCAAGGCAGTATTCCCTCCTGCTGCACTGAAGTTGTTGATAAGCACCCTGCGGGGTATGTGTGTGCGTGGCCAGGGCTTAGGTTCAAAAGCAATGTGCACGTTGCGAGCCCCGAGATCAGGGAAATTGCGGTTGATTTTGCTGCCCGGTTTGATGCCGCAATGTGGGGGTATGGTATCGTGCTGCATCATCATCAGAACCTTAATAAGGCTCGTAACCCCAGACACTCCCTCTCCATGTCCAACGTTGGCCTTGGCTGAGCCGACAAATAGTGGCTGATCCGCCTTTCTGGCAGTTTCGGACGGCGCAAACACCGATAGGACGGACTCCATCTCCACCGCATCCCCTACCTGAGTGCCTGTGCCATGCATCTCAATGTAGCTAAAGTCAGCGGGGTGGAGTCCAGTGGTATTCAGCACCGCCGTCATGTTATCGATCTGGGCGCCCACGTGCGGCCGAGTCATCGACTCCGACATGGCTGAGTGATTGGTTTTGGCATCGAGAATAACGCCGAGAATGGGATCGTTATCTTCCAAGGCATCTTCCAGCCGTTTGATGAATACCGTCCCAACTCCCTCAGCTCGGCAGTAACCATCGGCATTGTCATCGTACGGTTTGCAGTTGCCAGTCCGGGAAAGAAAGAACCCTTTGTCCAATCCTGTGTGACCATCAGGAGTATAGATCATGTTAGTTCCTCCTGCCACCGCCGTGTCACAGTCGCCCCGCCAGAGAGAGTTGCAGGCCAGATGGATGGCAGCTAAACTGGAGGAACAGGCTGTGTCATTGGTATAGCTGGGTCCAGCAAATTCGAAACAGAAGTTAATGCGTCCGGGAATGAAGCCCCGATTTCCACCGGTGATGAAGTACGTGTCAATATTCTGGGCCGTATTGGTCTCCATCCAGTCGTTACTGGTGACTCCGTGGAAGACCCCTATGCGGTCTCGCTGGGTCGACGGCGTGGTGTCGGGGACCAAACCAGCCCGCTCCATTGCCTCGTAAGTAGACATCAAGGCCATGCGCTGGGCTGGATCCATCTGCGGCGCCTCTTTGGGTGAGATACCAAAGAATCGGGGATCAAAATCGCCTGAGAAATCCAGCCAGCAGCCCCATTTGGTAGCCCCTTTGTTTCGTGCTTTCCCGCTAGGATCAACATGCGTGTTGATGTCCCACCGTCGACGGGGAACCTCCTTACAAACATCCAGCCCTTCGTAAAGAAGGTCCCAAAAGCTTTCTGTGGTCGGTGATTCAGGAAACCTCCCCGACATGGACACAATGGCCAGCTTGCACTTGCTTGCGCCTGATCGACCTGAAGCGGGGATAGCTCGTCCGGTGTCAGTTCTCGTCTCAGTAGTGATAAAGCTGTCTCGGAGAATGTTGCTCAAGGTCTCATTCATGCGAGTCAAAAAAGGTACCAGGATGACGCTCTTAACCTGACGAGATTGCAAAAGGCGTGGCAGTCCAGTCTCAACCAGGTCGAGTCGCACTTGCTCCAGGAGAGTCTCAGACAGAGCCACCACCATAAGGTCCCGGTAGTTGGTAGACTGGACTACATTACCCGTCACATGGGAAATATATGGTATTTGGCCGGGCAGTTGCTCCCAGGGTGTGGTAGGCGTCGTGTCTAGTATAGCAGTGATATCTGCCTGTGTGAAGAGGGCGCCATTGTGGGCCGGTAAACAGATGGGAATTGGAGTAGTCCGGTGCTGGGCCATCTCAGGCATCGCACAGAGCGCCCTCAATGAGGATGGACTGCCACTTAGAGTCATAGCATTCTTAGAGATGCAGCTGATCCACGGGCGTCTTGTCTGAGGTACGTTCTATTGTATTGCATCGTTAGTATTACGTATCTTTTACTGGATACCGCAAGATATAGCAGTACTCACAGTGGACTGACAAAACACTTCAATTTGATCACGAGCTTGCTGGGGATCCAGACCCCAAACAATGGTAGACCAAGGGTCACCTCGGTCATCGCTACACCCGTCCACCCGATCCCGCATCTCTAGGGCGCAAAGACCGAGGCGGAAGGCAATCAACACAGTTTGTACAGCGATAGGCAGCAACTCTGACAGGGAACGACTGCAGCTTACCGCCACAGCGGCCAAGGAACCCATGCAGAACCCCAGCACGTAGCTGTCACTGGGCTGCGGGTACCTGTTGCCAGATTCCTCGTATTCCCTAGTAGCACCTTTAGATGAAAGTGGTGGAATCGATCTGAGGTGGGACAAAAAGAGAGAACGTACCGGATGAAGCATCCCAACTGGCAGAGGCACACTAGAGCGGTTCGGAATGCCGGGGTCAGTTTGCCGTCGACATACTTCTGCACCATTTGGCGCAGGTCTGCGGTTCGAGCCAATTTGTGATCAACCACGTTCATGCTCTGCACCATCTGGGCTCGCAGGACATAGTGGGATTGGTCCAGAAAGGCGGCTAGGATAGGGCTGTCCTGGACGGACAGTAGACTGCGGAGCTTGGGAACAAAATCCGCCGTCTGATCGCCGAAGAGAAAGAGTTGCCTTGATTGAGCCATTGTGGAATAGGGTATGAGATTGTTGAAACTCGATGGAAGCAGGTCCATCCCGAAGAGCTATATGGTGCTATATCAGTAGTTGAAACTACACTTGGAGATATTTCGTCGTTGACCGATAAGCTGAGTCGTATCGGAGCCGTCAGCCCTGCCGTCCAGATTACCAAGAGGCCACACAGCCGCGGACCAGTCTTACTTCCCGAAAATGATCCCATGTTGTATGTCTTATTGAAGCATGTGGCCATCTAAGAAAACTCAGCTGAGGGCTACACGTCTAGCACCCCGTTTCTCGGGTCAGCAAGAGGAGCCTGCAGCCATTTCGAGTGTACGAAGACCTCCTATAATCACGTCCGATGTGATTGCATTAGACTTTTCTTGAGCCGGCCCCGGCTGGGCGCTTCAACACATCCACCAGGCAAGGAGAGCCTGTATGATCTCCATGACAGCATACGCAGGATCTCCGTTGCCTTTCTCCGATGCATCTGCGTCTCGCTCGCTTTCCGACACGGGCTTTGCCACCCCCAATCTCCCTCGCGTACCCGACACAGAACCATTGAGGGGATCTTAACCGATCTTAGGCAAACACGAGGGCAAAAGAAGAAATAAAGAACGTGTTCCTCCCTGCAGATGGAGAGTCAGCTGTCCACGCCTCTTTCACCCGCATATTTACCAGAACAAACAATATGGGCACCGAATATGTCGCCGTCCTCACGGGGTCCTTTTTGACGGGTATCTCCCCGTGTCTACATCCATTGAAGGATTGGGAAGCAGCTAATCAGATGCAGGAGCCATGATGAACCTCCACCTGCTCACCATTCCCACTCTTATCGAGACCACCCAGCAGCCGGCCCAGCTGGTGCACCAATGGAGCCGTATTTTCTACAGCGGCCATCGTAAAGGCCCCGGAATCGCTTTTGTGACGGGGGTCCTGTACGGATATGCGGCGTGGGCCAAGTACTCTGTCGGTGAACCTTGGCATCACTGGATGGTCGCCGCCGTCACGACGGTGAGCATGGTG
Source organism: Aspergillus pseudonomiae (assembly GCF_009193645.1). Classification (NCBI taxonomy): domain Eukaryota; kingdom Fungi; phylum Ascomycota; class Eurotiomycetes; order Eurotiales; family Aspergillaceae; genus Aspergillus; species Aspergillus pseudonomiae. Next base: position 106,811 of record NW_022476065.1, on the reverse strand, counting down.
CCCTACACGTGGATGTTCATGAACGCTACGAACACAGCCCTCTTCCTCGCTGAGGATCAGTTTGAGAAAGGTGATGTGGAGATTAGCTTGCTAGAGAGCGTGAGATTGGTAAAAAAGTGGGATTGGCTCAATACTGTGCGAGCCCTCTTTCCACTGGCCGGCTCGGTGATGGGAATGCTGGGAGTGTGTGGCATGATGCGGTACTGATGGTGATGGTCTTGACCATGCAGAGCTACGGGAGATACTAGCCCGTAGTACTCGGATATCTATGGTTGTAGCTAGTAAATTCGGGCTGACCCAAACGTTTGTCACTTGTGAGTCGCAACCGAATGCAAGACCCTAACGGTCAGCGACTGATAAGTCGAGCGGACATGATCTGATCTATCAAGTGGCACTTCTTGCCACATGAATAACATGCAATAGACTCGTTGTGGCCACGCACGTCCGTCACTGCTTGGTGACTTCACTGCGAGTAGATACCACATAGGCTACTCGAAGTCGACATAAGCAGATCTCTGGTATTCAGTTGGGAATTAGCGTGCTAGATGTGCCAATATCATCAGATAGGCCTTTTCCTTTTTCGTTTTGGGGGAAGTCGCCAGGACGGGGATCGAATTCGTTGGCATACCATCAAATGCCTGCCACCCAGCGGCCCAACTCGGCCAGCGACCAACAAACCGCCATATATAATGGGATACTATCATGGGTCCTTTAGTGGCTTTAGCATTTCTTGAGTACTCTTCAAAGCCGTAACATAATGAACGGATCACTTAGCCAGCACGATCAAGAGAGGCTCTCTACGCCATGCCGGGATGGACCGACTGAGACGGTGTATTTGGTCACCGGGGCCAGCCGAGGTATAGTCAATCGAATCAGAGGTCCTACGAGGTCTTACTCATAACACGCAGGCATCGGACGAGGTCTGATTCAAGCCTTTCTCCAACGTCCCAAGAGCACCGTGATCGCTTGCGTGCGCAACGTCGCCACCGCTACGCCGGCGCTCTCGACACTAGCCATCGCCGAAGGCAGTCGGATGATCGTGGTGCAGCTGGACTGCAACTCGGAAACCGATGCCCAGACAGCCGTCCAAACCCTGCGGGAGGAACACGGGGTGACGCACTTGGACGTGGTAGTTGCCAATGCGGCCATGGCGACGAACTTTGGGCCCGCGTCCACCATGCCTCTCGAACATCTCCAGGCGCACATGATGGTCAACATGTATGCTCCGGTCCTCCTGTTTCAGGCAACCCGCCTGATGCTGCAGCAGTCCAAGCAACAGGCCAAGTTTGTCTTGATCGGTGCCCCAATCAGCACCATCACCAACATGCACGACTACGCGCGGGCCCCACTGACGGCATACGGAGTGTCGAAGCTGGCGGCCAACTACATGGTGCGCAAGTTCCACTTTGAGAACAAATGGCTCACGGCCTTCATCATCGATCCAGGGTAATCATCGTTCGAATATTTTGTGCCAACGTATATTCGCTAACCGAAGCATGCTAGACATGTCCAAACCGATATGGGGGACCAAGGAGCGCGGCTGATGGGCCGTCCGCAGGCCCCAACAACAGTCGCAGACAGTGTGGCAGGCATCTGTGCTCGGGTATGATCATTGCCTTCTTCTTTGCGTGGGCTAACGTTGGGGTGGTAGATTGACGAAGCGACCAAGGAAACTACATCGGGACACTTCGTTATCCACACGGATGGATCTCAACTCTCTTGGTAGGATACTAGTGGCGACGAAGCGCGGTCATATGTTTCTGAGACGAGCAGAAGCGTGCTGACGTGGAGCTGGTCCAGAAAGGCGCGATGGGGTCCTGTGTTCGTGTCGCGGCGGCTTTGGCTCGATGGGGTCGTGTATAACCTTTTCGGTCTCTTCCGTTCCGTCTGTTTAGGTTCTCGTTAGATAAAATCAAATTGAAAGGCAACGTTTGTTTTGTGGACCCGTGACGGAAATATCGATGTGTGTAGAGGGGGCGATGAAACCCAACCGGAGAAAGCGAACGCGTCCGGCCACAGGAACGCCGAGGTACCAATGGTTGGTGCCTGAATATATTGGCCACCCACATCACCCCCGTTCCACCCCGCAAAATAACTACAGGTGTACTCACAGACGATACGACTACACCAAGAGAACTTAGGTGAGAGGGATACAGACACTCGTAGTGCAGTTAATTACATCCTGAAGAACAGCTCCCAAAATCAGCAGTATTGTCTCATTGCGAAGGGGTGAACCCCGTCTACTTCAACTTGGTAGGGTTGACCTATATATATATTTACAGTAACAATGCCGATTAATCGAAAGATACGACCGGTACTAGTAGTAAGTAGTAGCATACGAAAGTCTGCAACGTTGAACAATATGTTTCCGCGATCGTATAATCATACCACTTTCCTGAAATTGTATGTTCAGTTCATGCCAATTCAAAGCCATGGGGGGTTTGAGCTGTCCCTTTGGTTTCTATCTCCGCTCTCCCTCCAGGAGTATACCATAGACACTAATCCCAGTTCGTAGTTAGGGGCGGAGAGCAGCCTCAGGCTCACCAAGGCCACTAACCCAACCAGAGTAATGGGCCAGGCAGTATCCACACCGCCCTCTGTAACCGTCGCCCCACTTCGACGCCCTGAGCGTCAATTCGCCCATCACGACAACTTCTCCACCATCCAAATATTACTACGTACGCGGTACCAATAACCGGTTAAGTACGGACTCAGATTGACGCCACTTGGATCCATTCCTGACTACTAGCAGCCAATTACTCGAATCGATTCCTGGAACATTCGACGCACAAGTTCATCAACCTTTACTACTATATACTCTGTACGATACGCGAGGTCTATGGGATATCATTAGGTTCAAATCTGGCGATGCCCAGTCAGTATGAAGCACCAGCCATCAGCCCCAGCGCCACCGCTATCACCGCGTCGTCGCCATAGCTGATACTCAGTTGTACTCCTTCCAATCCTCGCTGCCGCGCCGCTGTTTGTGCAGCACCCCGGAGCTGTTGTCTGTCAGTGATGCATGGATCTCAATTGATCAAACATCTCATACCTTGACTTTCGGTGCGCCGTTAGCACTATGCTCGATCTCAATCTCTTTCATGGCTGCCCCGGCGCCTTGTGAATGTGTCTGGAGACATTTGAACACCGCCTCTTTTGCACACCACCGGCTGGCATAGGCCGCGCGCACATCCGCGCTCTTTTCGGCCCACTCACGCTCCCTCACCGTATAATTGCGCTCCACAAAGGTGGCGTTCTCGTATGCGTCGAAGGAGGCAAGAGGAACCAGGTCCACGCCCACCGTGCCACCGGGAGATATATGCGGTCGCACTTGCTCCTCAATCCAGGCGGAGGAGATGCCCTTCACTAGCTCGGCAGGTTCGCCGGGGGATGGCAGAGTATCGTTGTCGAGGGCGGGTATGACATCGGGATGAAACCGATACTCGCCCGTCGACGGATCCTGGGAGATACGCGCCAAGGGATCGAGGAAAATGCGGGCGGCATCGTACTCGTCGTACGGGTTTTGCGTCTGGATCTTCACCACCGCCTGCGACATGATCGCCGCGGCGTAGGCGCGATTACCAACCTCGGTTCGAACCCTCACCTTACGATAGTAGTCCTCAACCTCGGGACGTAGGAGCGTGGCAAAGAAGTACTTGGGGGCCACGCCAACGATCTGGCCCCCCTTCTGTCCGAAGCCAAATGAGGTCAGCAGAAATGCCTTGACCTCACGTAGCTGTACGGTGCGCGTAGGGAAGCAGAGATGAGACGCGTTGCGCAGGGCCTCGTCCAGCGTGTCCAGATTGCGGTTACCCGGTACCAGCCCCGAGTCGAGTACTTGCAGGCATCCATTGAGCATCCATGCGGCCGCTGGTGCTTTAGGGTGTCCTGTCACCGACTTTTGGCAGATGGCCCACAGAGGGCGGCCAGGAGTGCGACCTAAATGACGCATTTGCGTCTCGATCACCTCGGGCTCATTGAGATCGTTGCCGCGCGTCGAGGTGCCGTGCAATGAGGCCACATCCAGGTCGTCGATAGTTAGCCCCCAAGTGGCGAGCGCTGCTCTCAGCGGAGCCATATCAGTGGTTGGTCGGGCGCGTTGTATGCGGGGAGCAGGGTTGCTGATCGACGTGATTGAGGTCAGGAATGATTTGTCTGAGACTTCGGATGATGTGCTGCTACTGCTGCTCGGGCGCGATGTGAGGGATATCATACTGGATCGAGCGCGCTCACGGGAGAAGCTTAGGATGCCCTGTCCCGGTGCTGGCACCGAGGAACCAATCTTGTCGGCGGCCATGGCTGAGCTGGCAATGACCGCGTAGATAGGGAGACCCATTTTTAGGGCGATGTCACCTCGACACAGCAGCTGTATGCCGCAGCCATGCGCCTCGACAAAGCCAGCGCGACTCTCAGCCATGGGGCGCGACATCTCCGAGGGCTGTCGACCGCAGGCGATCTCCTCTTCAACGTTGACCGTGGCCTTGAGTTGTGCGAATCCATACGATGCCTCCTCCTGCAGATCATCGTAGCCACCCACAAGACACATCTTGGTCTTGCCTGCCATGATTGACTCGTAGCCGGAATCGATCGACTCGACTCCGGTGGCACATGCGCCGACGGGAGTTTTGATCGGCCCCGTGCAGCCGAGGAGCAGCATATTGACCCAGGCAGCGGGTGTGTTGAGATAAGTGTCTTGCAGAACATCAGACGGGATGTCATAATCGAAGTAGACATCTCGGTAGAGTTGACGAGTCTTCGTCGGCCCACCCATGGAGGATCCGATAAAGTTGCCTAGTTCCGAGAGGTGGATGTGTTGAAAGACCTCAAGAGGGTCAGTTATACCGGCACTGTAAAATGCCTCAGCCACGCAGCAAACCGTATAGAGCGTGACGGGGTCGACCTGATGGATTAGGTTCTCAGGGATGCCGTACTTGGCTGGAGTCCACCCAGCCGGCAACTCACCGGCACACGATCCCCAAACAAAGGGAACTGTCTTGGGAACAAGGATAACAGCGCCTCGTTTAAGCTTCACGCGGCATGCGTCGGGATTTCCACTGGGCCGGATGGAAACGTGAGCCCCATGGCGGAGGCGCATGGCGTCGGCGGTATGTTGAGATACTTCAAACTCGGGCAGATCCTCCTCGACGGCGACCTCCTGCAGGACCTCCCTGCGCTCTGGATTGTACGAAGTGGACCGGATAGGACGTATCCCGGTGTGGTTGTCAATATGGTCCCCGTACAGTGCCTGGATCTCGCCATCCCGCACTGGCTTCCCGGTCTGAGTATCCACCCAGCCGACGTAGGATTCATCGTCGACGTGGCGGATGAGGTTCATCAGCCAGGCAAGCTCGACATAGCCGGCTGAAGTCCACTGGCCCTGGCTCTCCATTTCCCACCGTAACCGCGCGCTACCCCATGGCCCCAGCTCCGAGTACCCAACCACCACCACAGCGTTGGCCGGATCTTGCAACCTTTCCAGACGCGGTAGCAGGGGACGAATCTCTTGCTCATAATCGGGGAGATGGGGATAACCTACACAAAGGCTACTGCGGGGGTGAATTGGGGCCACGGGTGCTTGCTGGGTAGGTTTTATTCCCGGAGACAAGAGTCTCTCATGCTCATCCTCGGCCTGCACGGCACGAATCACCTCGGCCGCCAGCTGGACATTCTGGTGCAATTCGGCTAAGAAACCGGGCCTACTACCAAATGTTCCCAGGCTGCCGGTGAAATCGGCATCCAAAGGTCCATCTTCACAATGGGCCACAAATTTGGGGGTTAGCAGCATGGCGATGTTGAATGCCATCTCAGCCACGGAAAATGTGCGTATTCCGTGTTGTTCGACCTTATCGGCGATGATATCATGGGTTGTCATTAGGCCGGTCGACCGGGTCCACCCGATGCGAACGCCGCAGATAGATAGCTGGTCTGACCAAGACTCCGATTGGATGCGATGGAACAGACTCTCAAGCGCTAGCTTTGACTCCGGATACATCCCGTCGCCACCAAAGATGCCGTGATTTGGTGACAGTGGGAGCAGCACCTGGGTCGGATGGCAGTCAACCCCTGCATTTCGTTTACAGTGGACGATATGCCCCAGCAGGCGGAAGACATTGACCAGCATTAGTCGGTGGCCCAGCTCGCTCTGCCCCCCAATGTCATGCATCTCGGTGCTATAGTCGGATGCGGCAGCGAAGGGAAGGATGGCATCCAGATCCCAATTTAGCCTGCGGGGATCGTAGACGTACTGGATCAGCCCTTTGCAATCTTGGGCACTGGCTAGATTGCAAGGTATTACCCGCAGCTCGGAGAACTTTGCGCCGTGATTACCGTACATCTGCTGGAAGTACCTGGCTGTCGTCGCCGGCTCCCTGCTCGTTGTCACCAGTACTCGGGCTCCTCCCTCTAACAATAGCCGCACCACACCCGCTCCTATCGACCCCTGACCCGCTCCCGTCACCAGAAAGGTTTTACCAACAAAGCAGATCCCATCATGGAGTGCTAAGCACATAGCCTCAATCAAAGCGTCGGTCAGGTTGATCTGAGTATCGACGTCGGCTGACTTGAGACTAATGAAAGATGTGTCTTGGCGGAGCGACTGGATGTACGCAGTGGGGCCACTCACTCCCGGGCGCGGTGCCTCTGTGTATTCAATCTTGCCGTCCCTCGTAATGGTGGTGTGGGGGCCCACCGCCGGGAGAATGAGGCGTGCCTTCGGGCAATCCGCCACTGTGGATGTGATGGCTTGCTCAAGGAGTTGTGAGGCAGCATGATATCCGGGCAAAGAACCTTGCTTGAAGTAGGCATCACAGGAAAGACTACGTACCATGTTGAGCAGGGCCTCATCGGCTCGGGTACGGAGACGATTGAGAAAAACTTTGAAGCCCAGGGCGTCGTCCACGAATTCACTGTAGGAAGGGCGACGATAGAAAGCCAAGACATCCTGCCGTGCCATATTCCACCACGAGCCATAGCGCCGCGACTTCTTTACATCCAGCATTGGTGTTATCCCGGCGAGAAACTCAGGGGTCATCTCGGCCGTCCAGAGATCGACTTTCTGCTGACATTCCGCCACCAATGCATCCGACTGAGAGGCTTGAGACCCCGATAAATCAATTTGTAAGTATTCTGCTAGCGCTTGAAACTGTTGAACCCCGAGCCTCCGGTGCGCCTTGGAAAACTCGGCTACCACCTCTGGATCAACCGCCGAGGAAGCCACAGCGTCTTCATTCATAGTGTCTTGTCTCGGGCGGAGGGTGATGTCACATGATTCGGCGTACATGGATGAAATCTTGTCCCAGAACTCTTCCGCTGCGCTCGATGAAGTTAACCGCAATGGGGGTTCTGACGCAATGGCGTAGAGCAGCACTGCTGTTTGTCGCAAGGGTCCCAGACCCCACTTGCCTGCCAGGTGGGTTCGAATAGCGTTGGCGTTGAAATCGCTAGGCATCTTGGACGAGATTAGTTTGGCAACAGCCGCGGAGGACGTTTTTCCCAGTTGCACTGTCGGGCTGGCGTCGCCAAAGTCTCGCAGGAGGATCTGCTCTGGTGCATCCGGGATGGAGCTAAACTCGTTGTGCAAATCCCCCACAAGCTCGTTCTGCAGGGAAGACCGACCTGGAAGATGCTGTCAGACATAGGGCACTGCTGCGCGTAGGAAACATGGCCATACCACCCGACAGCTCTTTGATTGACTTTGATGTAGGAAGCTGAGCAATTGGCGTCTTCAGCTTTCTGGCAACAAGAGCCTGAACAATTTGCACTCGAGATAGCGCCACATCGTCGATCACGATCTTTGGAGCCCTTGCAGGCGTAACTTTGGGCTTTTGGGGTATCGAGGGAGGGTTGGCAAGACGCGGTAGCTCCGGGGTAGGGACGTCCAGGGTGATTTGCGGTACACTTGGCGCTTTTCTCTCGTCATACTCATAGCAAAGCTTCTTCGCGTCTAACGAGCTTGCGAGAAGCTGGATAGAGGAGGCTACCAATCTCTTCCCTTGGATGACCATGCCTTGCACCGCTTTTTGGGCCATGCCCATCAGGATGTTGGACGGACCCAGCTCGACGTAGCGTTGAACAGCATTCTGCCGGCCAAGTAAATGTTCTTGCGTGTCGACCCTGCGTCGATTGCCTGGTTAATATGTCCTATTCCTTCAATTGTTATAGTTGATGGAGGGTTAACAGAGTCTCACCAGCGGACAGGGAATGCCAATTGATGTCTGTATGAAGGTGAGATTAGCTGGCCATGCAATGCAGTATCGGGAGGGGCTGGAGTGATTACGCAAGGAGCTCGACCAATAGTTGATGTGCAATATATTGATCATCCATCGCCTGTGGCCGCATATCGATACTCCGTCGAAGAGGCAAGCTGCGCGATACGTCGCGGGAATAGGGTAGGAATGCTTTAATGACCATGAAAGAGTAGCGTTCATATACAATTAGTATCGGATCACTGCTGGAGCACTTAGTTGATCGCCGGGCAGTGATACTTTGCATGCCCGAACCCCGAATCCCGACTTTCGTCGCTGAGCTGAAAGCAAGACGCCTCGGCTTGTGAAGAATGGCAGTCGGACTGTATAGTGCATGCACATCATGTGCACCAGACAGACTAGGCCGAAGGCTGGAGGCCTCAAAATCTCTTTCTTTCTCCCTTGTCCTGGTAAAAGTTTGCGTACCCCCCTTATCTACTACAGCTTTACTCTAAGGTGATTGTTTGCGTCTAAGGATGGGATCCATTGGTAGGGAACATGAATCAATCCCCATCCAGGCCGCCCAGAGAGGCGCTGCTCGGATCTGTGCTGCCTTTGGGGGTCAAGGGTCTAACAATCTGGACGTGTTAAAAAGCCTACTGGAGTTATACAAGCGGTATGGCCCAGATCTGGATGAGCTACTAGACCTGGCATCCAACACCCTTTCGCAGCTGGCTTCTTCCCCTGAAGCAATAGCCGTCCACGAGCCCTGGGGTTTCGACCTCCGACAATGGCTGGCTACGCCCGAGGTTGCTCCTAGCAAAGAAGTTCTTGCCCTGTCGCCACGGAGCTTTCCTTTAAATACATTGATTAGCCTGGCGCTTTATTGTGCAACTTGTCGAGAGCTTGAACTTGATCCTGGGCAACTTCGATCCCTCCTTCATAGTGCTACAGGGCATTCCCAAGGCATATTGGCCGCGGTGGCCATCACCCAGGCCGAGAGCTGGTCAACCTTTTATGACGCCTGCAGGACGGTGCTCCTGATCTCGTTTTGGGTTGGACTCGAGGCTTACCTCTCCACTCCATCCTACGCCGTCTCGGATACCATGATCCAAGATTGCATCGAACACGGCGAGGGACTTCTTTCCTCGATGCTAAGTATCTCGGGGCTCTCCCGCCCCCAAGTTGAGGGAGTAATTGAGTACGTCAACAAGGCACTGGGAGAATGTAACCAATGGGTGCATTTGGCCCTGGTTAACTCCCACGAAAAGTTCGTTTTGGCGGGACCACCTCAATCCCTATGGGCTGTCTGTCTTTATGTCCGACGCATCAGAGCAGACAATGGCCTCGATCAGTCGCGTATCCTGTTTTGCAATCGAAAGCCTACAGTGGACCTACTATTCCTTCCCATATCCGCACCATTTCACACCCCATACTTGGACGGTGTCCAAGCTCGTGTTCTCGAGGCTTTGAGCTCTGTTCCGTTGCCTCTCCATTCCATGAAAACTCCCCTCTATCACACAGGCACGGGGAGCAACCTCCAAGAACTACAAACAGATCAGCTAATCCCGACTCTTATCCACGCCATTACCGTGGACCAGTTGAACTGGCCTCTGGTTTGCCGGGGCTTGAACGCAACGCACGTGTTGGACTTTGGACCTGGGCAAACATGCAGTCTGATTAACGAGCTCACACGAGGAACGGGCGTATCAGTGATCCAATTGACTAGTCAATCGGGACCAAAACCCGTTGGAGGCCATGCGGATGCAGTGAACTGGGAGGCTGAGTTTGGCTTACAACTTCGTACAGATGTGGATGGTACTGCTAAACTGCACAACCGTATGACAACACTTCTTGGGAAGCCTCCCGTGATGGTAGCGGGAATGACACCTACTACGGTACGCTGGGACTTTGTCGCTGCCGTTGCTCAAGCTGGATATCATGTCGAACTGGCCGGTGGCGGCTACTACACAGAGCGTCAGTTCGAGACCGAGATTCGGCGTCTGGCAACTGCCATCCCAGCGGATTGCGGCATCACCTGCAATATTCTCTACGCCAAACCTACGACCTTTTCCTGGCAGATCTCTGTCATCAAGGATCTGGTGCGCCAGGGAGTTCCCATGGAAGGAATCACCATCGGCGCCGGCATCCCTTCTCCTGAGGTCGTTCAAGAATGTGTACAGTCCATCGGCCTCAAGCACATCTCATTCAAGCCTGGATCTATCGAGGCCATTCACCAAGTCATACAGATCGCGCGTACCTATCCTGACTTTTTGATCGGGCTACAATGGACCGCAGGGAGAGGGGGAGGACATCACTCCTGGGAGGACTTCCATGCACCTATTCTGGTAACCTACGCGCAAATCCGATCGTGTCCGAATATTCTCCTCATTGCAGGTAGTGGATTCGGTGGAGGCCCGGACACGTTTCCGTACCTCACGGGCCAATGGGCCCAGGCCTTTGGCTATCCATGCATGCCCTTCGACGGAGTGTTGCTGGGCAGTCGCATGATGGTGGCTCGGGAAGCCCACACGTCGGCCCAGGCAAAACGCCTGATTATGGATGCAGAAGGCGTGGAAGATGGAGATTGGCACAAGTCTTTCCACGAGCCTACCGGCGGTGTAGTGACGGTCAATTCGGAGTTTGGTCAACCTATCCATGTTCTCGCTACTCGCGGAGTGATGCTGTGGAAAGAACTCGACAGCCGGGTCTTTTCAATCAAAGACACTTCTAAGCGCTTGGAATATCTCCGCAACCACCGGCAAGAAATCGCTAGTCGTCTTAACCAAGACTTTGCCCGCCCCTGGTTTGCTGTTGACGGACACGGACAGAATGTGGAGCTGGAGGACATGACCTACCTCGAGGTCCTCCGCCGTCTGTGCGATCTCACGTACGTTTCTCACCAGAAGCGATGGGTAGATCTATCATATCGGGTGTTAGTATTGGACTTCGTTCATCTGCTTCGAGAGCGATTCCAATGCGCTATTGACAACCCCGGCGAACAACCACTCGACATCATCGCCCGGGTCGAAGAGAGCCTGAAGGATAAAGCATACCGCACGCTGTATCCAGAAGATATCTCTCTTCTTATGCAATTGTTCAGCAGACGTGACATCAAGCCGGTCCCATTCATCCCCAGGTTGGATGAGCGTTTCGAGACCTGGTTTAAAAAAGACACATTGTGGCAATCCGAAGATGTAGAAGCCGTGATAGGACAGGACGCCCACCGAATCTTCATCATCCAAGGGCCCATGGCCGCTCAGTACTCAACATCCGACAATGAGTCCGTCAAAGACATCTTAGACAAGATTTGTAATCATTACGTGGGTGCTCTACAAGCTGATTCAAGACAAAGTTCTATCGGCGATGGACACTCGATCACGCAAAAAAGCCCCCTCAGCGCGTTTCCTGGGCTCAGCGTAACGACGAATAGGGTTCGAGGGCTCTATAAGTTGGAGAAAGTGGGAGCCATCCCCGAAATGGACGTTCTTTTTGAGCACGTGGTCGGACTGTCGAGGTCGTGGGCTCGGACATGTTTGATGAGCAAGTCGATCTCTAGGGATGGTTCTCGTCTGCCTAACCCCATTCGCGCCGCACTCCAAGCCCAGCGTGGCGACACTATCGAGGTGCTTTACACTGAAGACTCGGAGATTCGCAAGATTCGACTGATTTCACCCACGGGGGATGGTGGGTCCACTTCTCAGGTTGTATTTGAGATCGTCTCTGACGATGGAAAAAGAGTGTTCACCACCTTGGCCCCCAACGTTCCATCCAACCCCAAGCCCACCGTTGCCTTTTGCTTCAAGGTCGACCAGAAGCCGAAGGAGTGGATGCTTGAGGAGGATACGTCTGGTCGGGCAGAGAGGATCAAGGCTTTGTACATGAGTCTGTGGAACTTGGGCTCCCCGAACAAGGGCTCTCTTTTGGGTCTCAATTCGCAATTTACGGGAGAAGAACTGGTGATCACAACGGACAAGATTCGCAATTTCGAGAGGGTACTGCGGCAAACCAGTCCCCTTCAGCTGCAGTCATGGAACCCCCAAGGATGTGTACCCATCGACTACTGCGTGGTCATCGCCTGGTCTGCTCTTACCAAGCCTCTGATGGTCTCCGCTTTGAAATGCGACTTCCTAGACCTGCTGCACAGCGCTATCAGCTTCCACTATGCTCCATCCGTCAAACCATTGCGGGTGGGCGATATCGTCAAAACCTCATCCCGTATCCTAGCGGTCGCGGTGAAGCCCAGGGGAACTATGTTGACGGTGTCGGCGGACATTCAACGCCAGGGACAACATGTTGTCACCGTCAAATCAGACTTCTTTGTGGGAGGCACCGTTCCGGCATGTGAAACCCCTTTCGAACTCACGGAGGAGCCTGAAATGGTTGTCCATGTCGACTCTGAAGTGCGTCGTGCAATTTTAAACAGCCGCAAGTGGCTCATGAGAGAAGATCGCGCGGTAGATCTGCTAGGAAAGCAGCTCCTCTTCAGATTAAAGAGCGAAAAACTGTTCCAGCAGAACGGTCAGCTAGCACTGTTACAGGTAACCGGTTTCGTGTTCACTTACAGCTCTGATGGATCAACGACACCATTTGGTCGCGTATACTTCGAAAGTGAGTCTTGTATAGGGAACGTGGTGATGGACTTCCTGCACCGCCACGGTGCGCCTCGGGCGCAGCTGCTGGAGCTTGAACATCCTGGGTGGACGGGCACCTCGACTGTGGCCGTACAAGCCCCTCGACGCAGCCAATCCTATGCGCGTGTCTCCCTGGATCATAATCCCATCCATGTGTGCCCAGCCTTTGCGCGATACGCCGGTCTGTCGGGCCCCATTGTCCATGGTATGGAAACCTCTGCCATGATGCGCAGAATTGCCGAATGGGCCGTGGGAGATGCAGACCGATCTCGGTTCCGGAGTTGGCGTATCACATTGCAAGCACCCATCCACCCCAACGACCCTCTGCGGGTCGAGCTGCAGCATAGGGCCATGGAGGACGGGGATATGGTTTTGAAAGTGCAAGCATTCAACGAAAGGACGGAAGAACGTGTAGCGGAGGCAGATGCCCATGTCGAGCAGGAGACGACGGCATATGTCTTCTGCGGCCAGGGCAGTCAACAACAGGGGATGGGCATGGAACTGTACAGCAACTGTGCGGAGGCTAAAGCGTTGTGGACCCGCGCTGACACGCATTTGTGGGAGAACTATGGTAGGAAATTTGTGATCCCAACGTGTGTAGCTCGTACTAAACTTTTTCAGGCTTCTCTATCTTGCACATAGTGCAACACAATCCTTTGACCCTCACTGTTCATTTTGGCGGCCCGCGAGGGCGCCGTGTCCGTGCCAACTATCTGCGTTTGATGGGGCAGTCACCGACCGATGGTCAACATCCGCCGATCCTGAAGGGGTTGGCGGCGAATTCGACCTCGTACACCTTCTCCTATTCCCAGGGGCTGTTGATGTCCACCCAGTTCGCTCAGCCTGCCTTAGCGCTGATGGAAATGGCTCAGTTTGAATGGCTCAAAGCCCAAGGTGTCATTCAGAAGGGTGCGCGGTTCGCGGGACATTCGTTGGGAGAATATGCAGCCCTTGGCGCCTGTGCCTCCTTCCTCTCATTTGAAGATCTCATCTCTCTCATTTTTTACCGGGGCTTGAAGATGCAGAATGCGCTCCCGCGCGACGCCAACGGCCACACCGACTATGGTATGTTGGCGGCCGATCCATCGCGGATCGGAAAAGGTGATATCTATCTTCCTCTCTTTGTTGCTCGGTCTAACATGGGTGCAGGTTTCGAGGAGGCCAGTCTGAAAGGCCTTGTCCATATCATTCACCAGGAGACCGGCTGGTTCGTGGAAGTCGTCAACTACAACATTTACTCGCAGCAATACGTCTGTGCAGGCCATGTGGGTGATTTCTGATCCTCCCTGCCCTCATCCTTTCATTTCCGCTCCTTCTCACTGACCATGTTCCCCTCGCCCGACCGCAGTTCCGAGCCCTTTGGACGCTGGGTAGGCTATGCGATGACCTTTCCTGCCACCCTCGACCGGAAGCGATTGAGGACCAAGAGCTACGGGCCATGGTGTGGAAACACGTCCCGACGGTGGAGCGGGTGTCTCGCGAGGATCGCATGGAACGGGGTCGAGCAACGATTCCACTCCCGGGGATCGACATCCCCTACCATTCGACCCTGTTACGAGGGGAGATTGAGCCTTATCGTGAATATCTGTCTGAGCGCATCCGGGTGGCGGATGTAAAGCCGTGCGAATTGGTGGGACGCTGGATCCCCAATGTCGTTGGCCAGCCTTTCTCTGTCGACAAGTCTTACGTTCAGCTGGTGCACGACATCACTGGTAGTCCCCGACTTCATTCTCTACTTCAACAAATGGCTTGACCGTCTGCCTGCGTGGGCTTACTCTGGTATTGGTCTTTATTCTGGTTCCTGTGTTGCTTTTTTTTTTTTACTAGATCACCACCTGTTTATCCAACTGTTCAAACCCAACACTTTACCCGATGGAAACCACTGCGATTTATTTAAGCTATCATGTTGTTTAGTGATTTATTGTACATAAACCATCTCGAATGTCGCTCGAATCCAAAAATCAGACCCACATTAGGGTCATCGTTGGATTGCTTAGGCTCTGTTCTGGCCTTGTTGGCCATGATGACGCGATCCCATTGGACGATCGCCGCGTCGACGTCGATGAGGATTCCTCGATAGCTTGCAGGCTTTCCTAGCGGGTCGGCAAGGACACGTACATCGCAGCTGAAGCTTGGCAACCATGACGCTAGATAAGCATACCAACACTCACGATGATCGACGAATGGACGTCCTCTCTCCTGGACAGGTGGATCCTAGGAAAGTCCGGATCCTCGAGTGTCCGGCGTAGCCGAGTCTCGTACTTTCTGCTCGTCGACTCTTCGCTTTCCGACTGGGTCTACCACCGGAGTCCGAGACCACCCTCGTGCATCTGATCATCCTAGGGGCTGAGATTGCTCATACGACAATAGAGTGGATCGTTGGAATCCACTCCATAATTGAAGCCAGCATAGCTATCTCATGTCAGAATTACATGTCATACTGCGCACTACTGTTCCGTATTTTGAATTCTCAACTCGGATGCGTCTACCATGGCGAACAATATATCATTCTTTCTCACGCGGTGATTGACAATGACAATGACTGTAACTACCACGAAAACGTAATAAATAGACCATCTAGAGTATATAGACTATTCCAAATTGTTGGATCAGGAGTATTCTAGAGGGAAACTTCACGAGAAGCAATGACGCGATCGAAGCCACTGCAAGGGCTTGCGGAATGCTGATCATGACAACGGGCGGACCCACCTGATCCTGGCCGTTTCAGGGCTTAGGGCCTGTGAGGCAGGCAAACAAGCAACAACACGACCATCACCGTCACCATCACCAACGCTAACACCAATATCAACATCGACGACTCCCCACCCGGCTCTCTCGTGGGGAGCAAAGATGATGGCTGGCTGAATCCAGAAACCAAACCTACTCGGGCGATGACCTCGTAAAAGTTGCACGATCCCTGGTCGTCCGTGGAGCGTGTGTGTTGATCGATCGGCCAGTCTCGCCCTTTCACGGCCGGTCGTGTATGCAATGTAACCATGACAAAGACACATCCTGGTGAGATGACAGTTGCCACAGCTTCCTTTCCCCCCTCAGCTCTCGAAAACAGCGCACAAGCACCAAATGCAAGGGGGTGAGTGTGAGCGAGGGGGCGGATATCATGCCGGTGTCATTCCATGGTCAATGGATAGGTGGGCCCTTTCTTCATTCTTGCTGCAGGAAATTAATAATGTCTGAGGACACGGCGCGCAAGCGGTGGCGGAGATTCGCCTCGAGCCCACTGAACCCGAAGAGGGAGAAAGGAGACGCTGGATGGTGCGCCGGCATCCCTGCTGCGTCGTCTCCGCCTTCTTGCAGGCGCTTGGCCAATAGATTCACCAGCGATTGGACTCGATGCAGTTCGCTCAGAACGAGTTGTGCCGCGACTCGCGGCTGGTCTTCCTCATCCACACAATGCCCGCCCACCAGACTAGGTACATGCAGCACGCGCTCTTCGGACACGGTGGTGGGACTGTTGCTACTGCTGCTGCTGCTCCGGCTGCTACCGCTGCTGTCACTGCTGTTATTTCCACCTACCGCCGTCGAGGGGCACTGAGTGCCGGCTGCGGCAGCATACCATGCCAGCACCTTGAGGACGATAAGGACAACCATACTCAGCAAGTAGCCATCCTGCGCACACGAACACCCGAGGATGTTCCGGACCACATCGGTCGCCTTCTTGTTCCCCGAGAGGACCATGTCGATCGTTGTCAGGTTGCACGAGCTATCATCGCCACCCGTCAGCCGTAGCTGACAGCCCAGCGGGGCGTGGGGGAAGAGGTGGGACAGCGTTTGTAGTGCGAGCGAAAAGCAGCAATAGCGCGTCTCAAACGGCGGTACTGGGGCGGACTCGAGGAACGGGTCGATCATGGGAGTCCCCACTTCCAAGAACGCGTCAAAAAGACTCCCCGTCGGCTCCGCCAAGAAATCGGCATGGTTTCCGTGATCGATGGACTGCAAAGAGTCCCCAAATTCCGAATCGACCGTTAGCGAAGACAGGGTGCCTTGCTCCTGACCAGACAACTCTCCTCCCAGCCCCTGGGCCTCCAAGGGTAGAGGGGGGCTCTGATGGGAAAAGATGGCCGAGACGCTACCGCTACCATTGGGGGTGGGCAGAGCGTGTGGTGGTTGATCTGGTTGAGGCGGAGGTGGTGGATGCGGTTGCGGATGAGAATGAGAATGAGCATGAGGAGTAGAATACGTATTATGGGCCGAATGTCCCTGTTCCGACCCGGCGGACGGAAGACTCTCTGATGGCCGCCGAGTTGGCTCAAGGGGACTGGGAGCGCGCGGATTGCGGCCCATCCGCTTGGAGACCATGTATTGACAGGCAAGACCACGTTCGATACACCGAGCACAGGCCGGCTTTTCTTTGGTACATCGCACCTTAGAACTGGCACAACTCGTACAGCTATCCCGGAGCTTTCGGGCGCGGCGAGTCTGGGAGGAACGGATCGGTCCGGGCGATGCCCGGGGGGAGATCTGGTCTACCATCGTGGAGGTCCAGAGGAAGGAAATCAGTATGATCTTCAATGGAACGCAGGAAAAGACACAATGTGAAGGCTTTCCCTGGGAGAGTAGCCCGCCCTTTTCGTTGCCTCGCCCTGAGGTCTAAATGTACACTCACGTCACCAGCTGAGGGGTTCTGACTGAGCCCAGGGATCGTCTAGCTTTGCGTTTCCTTGTTTATACCGAGGCTGATGCGTGTGACCAGAGAACTGCGTACTCGCTTTGACGAATTAGACCAAGAACAACCAATACTGTTAGCCCAGCCCGCCCACCTGCATGCATGCGTCCTGCTCAAGATAATGGAATGACAACCCACAAAAGACTTGTCTCCTGCAAGCTAGATCTGCAGCACCCGCATGAGCTCCCAGGAACCCTGGGCCCGTTTCGCTGCGATGTTGAGATATGACCGAGCGAAGCTATTCTAAGAATGGGACAGAGATATGCATGCCGTTGCTACCGGTGGCTTGCGAAAGATAAACGTACGAGCCAGTAATTGGGCCCGGCTTGCAGATCAGCACTCCCTGACACGGGGGAAGGACTACACGGGCCAAATGCAGAACCTGCCCAGATCACCCGTAATCTCAACAACTTTAAAACCCCATGGAAAGTTCAAGAACTCTCCTTGCACCACACGGAGATTCGCTGGTGGGCTTTTCACTCAATATCCCCCTCTCTAGGCCATGTTCACGAGCGATCCTCAGCCATGACCTTGACTGATCTAGAAATCTGTGCCGAGGAGATTGCCACCGCCGCGAGAACCCTGGCGAGAGACGGGCACTCTGGCGGATATTCAGCTGGGCTCCCTGACCATCTCCGACCCGTCCAGCGAACACTGATTGCCAATGCCTCGCAAGTATTCGCCCTCGCCGGTCAGCCCGCCGACTTTGTCCGACAGTTGGCTCTCTATGTGCATACTTCCCCTCCCCCTACCCCCCCTCCCCCCACTCTATGATGAAATACGCCCAGAACGATGCTAATGGGGTTGTACAGAATCAGCTTTTGGCATGCTTGCGGTGGCTGGGGGAGTTCCAGGTGCTAGCGTGTATCCCTCTGGATGAATCCGTACCCTTTGAAGACGTTGCAGACATTGCAGGAGTCCCTGAATGTCGGCTACGTCGACTGGTGCGACCACTATTTACAATAGGCTTTCTTTGTGAGCCTTCACCGGGGCATGTGGCACACAGTGTGCTGTCGAAACAGTTTGTGACCCAACCAGGCCTGCTGGACGCCATTTTCTTCATGTCGGACACTCTGGCTCCGTCAGCGTCAGCGATGGGGACCCAGACGCGCAGATCTGGGGCCTCAGAGCAGCCGGAAGATTCCGCATGGAACCTCGCCGTGGGAAGTAACTCTCCTTTTGCCGTATGTCTTCAACAACGACCCAAGGTGAAGCGACAGCTGGGTGCCTACCTCTCCTACGTGTCAAGTGCCATGGATGCTGCCGTGGAAGATACACTTACTCAGATGAACTGGCAAAGCTTGGGAATGGCAACAGTCGTCCATGTGCGCATCCCACTCCCGATTGTGTCATACCCCTTGTGACTAACCTCATCCTCATGTAGGTGGGTGCCCAGTCACCCTCACTGGTTGTTGCCCTCGCTCCCCAATTTCCATCACTCCGTTTCCTCGTGCAGACAGAACCGAAGACCGAGTCTGGCGGTCATCAACCATGTGTCGTTAATCATGGCATGTCTACCTTGAAACTAGCGAGCATACCTCTGCATCTACGCGACCGCATCACTTGGGGCACCCGTCCATCAACAGCAACACAACCTGTCCTCGATGCGGTGGTCTATCTTATCTCCATCCCATCCCCATCCCCGCAGTCGTCAGCGATGGAAATCACCATGCGAGTAGCTCAGATGCTAAGAGCTCATGTGGACGTGTTGCGGAATAATTCAGAGGCGAGGCTCATTTTGACTCTGCCGATGTCGGCGGTCTCAAGGTCGATGGACCCTGCGGCGCGAGCAGCTGTCAGTCTGAGCGACCTCTCCTTACTGCAGCTCACCAATGGTGCGCCCCTCAACATGGGCGAGATACGAGATTTGCTGCGGAGTCGCTCCGACGGGCTGGTGTTGATGCGGGAGGTTCGATCTCCCACCAACGCCGTGATTGCATTTGAGATTCAGTACCGTGTGGACAATGATGATACGCGATTTTAAATCCTAGTGGCCTTCCATGCCGCAGCTATATTGTCCACAAGCTTAAGAACTAGCTTAGTAACATCCTGACAATGTCGCAGCGGGGCCATCTGTGTCCAGAGTCTTCTGGAAATTATCAAAATGCAGAAAATCAATTCAGCCCGGCGTTAATCATAGGCTGGATAATAGGGTGACCACGGCGTTGCATTGCAAGGGGCTTCGAGTGGAGTTCTAGGTGTGAGCAATGTCATTTCGTTGTTCGCTCACTTGGAGCTCGTTGGCGCGCTTGTTACCAGATTTGATGCTGACATGTAAATAATGATCGAGGAGTTGCTTAAAGAGGAGCCAGCAAGTAATTCAGGGACATAGATTTGATCTTGCTCTGCTAGTAGTAGGATCCAATACTGAAAACTATTGCGTCGTTGCCTCGTCCACCCCCTGGTGACAAGTGATCGCTTTCGCACTCCGAGACCCGGTACCCGGGGGACTATATCACGCCAGTTTATACATATAAGGGCATAGTGCGAGAGGGTGTGACATTGAAGGCAACAACTACCTAAACGACGCAATGGAAGTTCTGGATACGACTGTTGACTTGGGGACTCTACGGGGCAAAGGGGCCCTTATCACTGGTGGTGCTTCAGGCATCGGGTTAGCCACGGCGCGAGCATGGGCAGCAGCCGGTATGCACGTTACTATTGCTGACATCCTACCTCTACAGATGGGGCAGAACATCCTCGTGGATCTAGTAGGCGGACATGTTCACTACGTCTGTTGTGATGTGACCTCGTGGGAGAGTCAGGTAACGGCCTTCAAAGAAGCAATTGAATTCACCCCTTCGAAGGCCCTTGACATTGTGGCTGCCTTTGCAGGTGTCTCTTTCGCAGGCGGAAACCAGGTTGACCACGTCTTGGCCGCCGGTGAGCCTCGTCTAGACGTGAATCCATCCGCTCCGGATATTCGCAACATCCAGGTGAACTTGATCGGCGTCTACTACACCTCGTGGCTGGCTCTGTATTACCTGCGTCTTTCCCCAACAAACGAAGGCACCAATCTGTCGCCCGACAAGTCACTGCTGCTCATGGGTTCCATCGGATCGTACATGGACACCCCCAAGGCCTCAACCTATCCCGCCAGCAAGTTTGGCGTCCGGGGTTTGTTTCGCAGCACCCGCGCTCGCACGCAGGAGCTGGGAGTGCGCTGTAACCTTCTCGCTCCTTGGTTCATCGATACACCACTAATTGAACCTATGAAGAAGGCTATGGCTGCTCGAGGAATCGATATGGCACAGCGGTTGACATTTGCAAGCGTCGACTCCTGCGTGGAGGCGGCCAATGCTTGCGCTGCTAATCCGCAGCTCCACGGTACGTCCGATTGCATTCCCCAGTATGGTATATCTATTGCTTCTAACCTGATGAGCCTTGGTAGGTCGGGCACTCGCTGTCCAGCCCGAGGGAATCTTTGACCTTAAGGATGACCTCGAGGATGGTTGGGGAGGCGATCAACTACGGCCAATTATGCAGCGCCGACGCGAAGCGGGTTTTGATGCTTGAGTATAGTCTACCGTTGGTATTCTATCTTGAAGAAGCCGTTACGCCCGTACAACCATGTCTCATGGATACAATAGTTATTTCCTAAAACTCAATATCATACGCAATCGTACTTTTAGGATCGCACACTTCTTGATAGAGAATATTCACCCTGTCCGCGTCAGTTCTCCTCGGCCTGTACTTGGTAACTCCAAACTCACTTGTGGTGACTTGGATGTGTAAAGAATGTAGCTAAACTCTCTAGATAATCTAGCAGTACGACAGCTGCCATGTCGAACCCCTTGGCCAAGGGGGCAGTGAACTCCGTCGGTGAATCCGCCCGCAAGTCTAACAGTCCTGAGCACCGCCCTATGAGTAAATTTGTAACTCATGGCAAATTGGGGCGATGACAACTCACCGGGCACTTGGCCAACCATCGCATGGGCTTCTTGCTTCCATTGCTCTACTTTGATGGGATCGGCATCGGATTTGAGCTTGAACAGGGCTGGGGCGGCGATAACGGATAGTTAGTGGAGATCGCTTTTACTCCGAGACTTATTCGTACGTACCGATATGGTAGACAGGCATGTTGTATAGTACTCTCTGCTGCGAATGTGGGGATTTTACTACAAGCGATGTGCTCTGGAGGACAATCTATACTGACATTGTGGCGGAACGGACGTGTTATAGAACTCGGAAAGCGACAATTCGCTGTCCGACTTTGATGTTGGTTATATACGTGTACCGATGCAGGGCGGCTTCACAAGGACCATGATAATATCGCTGTAGATACACGACCATACCGCGATGGAGACCCCTTTTGCCGCTCCGTGGCAGCAGGTAACGCTTCGGTTGACAGCAGAGGGCATATCAATGGGACTAACGGTGACTGTAGTTCGTCGAGGATTTGGGGCAAACCCCATGTCTCCCAGGGAAGGATTTAAACAGCGTTTTGGCCGGCTGGGGACAGCTGGCTGGTACATTAGCTACGCGATACGGATTTCCTCCACCCGATGAGAGCGTGACGACCGAGGATGTCCAGCTAGATGGACTGTGGCTGCGTTGCTACACCCCCCCTAACGCGACGGGCCAGGGACCAGTGGGCCTCTACTTTCATGGGGGAGGTTGGGTGATGGGAGGAGTCAAGGAAGAAGATGGTTTCTGTCGCGTTATCAGCCGCCAATGCCAGATGCGCCTGGTCAGCGTGGAATACCGCAAGGCTCCTGAGACTCGCTATCCTGGCGCGCTGAATGACGGCGTGAGGGCTGCTCTCTGGGCTCTATCGCGCTATGGGAACCAGCCACTGGTCTTGATGGGCACGTCCGCCGGCGGGAATCTGGCCTTTGGCACGGCGCTGCGACTGATCGACCAAGACATGGTGGATAAGGTCGGCGGGGTGGTGGCGTTGGCGCCCATCACCGTGCACCCGGATGCAGTACCCGACCATTTGAAGGAGCAGTACACGGCGTATGAGGAGAATGCGGAGTTGACAGTGAACTCGCGGGCTGCCATGCAGGTGTTTTTCAATTGTTACAACGCGCCAGTGGACGACGTCTACACCTCCTGCCTTCTGCATCCGAGATTGCTTGCTCTGCCAAAGGTGTATATTGCCGAGCTGGGCTTGGACACGCTACGAGATGATGCCAGGTTGATGAAGGGGGCACTGGACATTGCCAAGGTGCCGGTTATGTACGATGCTTATCCAGGATATCCGCATTGCTCGTTCATGTTTCCTTTTCAATCTCTGGGCGAGCATCAGAGGGCTTTTTTGGAGGGAGTAGCTAAGGCAGTACGATGGATGTCGTAGTAGCGTACAGTACATAGGCATATTGATGTGGGAGAGAAACAAATAATAATGGATCTGATACTACGGTAACAAGAATACTAGTAACACTCAGCCTGCCTACTCTGCCAATGGATGAGCTGTCGAAATGGTTGGGCTACCAGGCTTTCGGAAAGCGATCATGTTGTAAGGCAGTCCAGAGATTTTGACTTCATCCCTTATAAACTGCGAATAAAGATTCTAGCTGGTCGAACTTTTATCACTTCCTACAAACCCCTTCTGGCCTTTCTAGTCACCAAATACTACAACAAGAAGCAATCATGGTTCTACCTGCTGCCCCAGAGCCTCCCACCCTGCTAGGGTATCATCGAATCCTGTCACCTAGCGCTGGTGTTCGTGTGTCGCCCTTATGCCTGGGAACGATGAGCTTTGGCAATGGCTGGAAAGGGGTTATGGGTGAGTGTGACCAGGCGACCAGCTTCAACATGCTGGATACTTTCTATGAGAGTGGTGGGAACTTCATCGACGTAGCCAACTTCTATCAGGGAGGCGATAGCGAAAGATGGGTGGGTGAATGGATGGCCCGGCGGCAGAACCGTGATGAGATCGTATTATCCACCAAGTACACTATGAGCTACACGATGTTCGGCCCGCAGAAGATCAAGTCGAACTTTCAGGGTAACCATGCCAAAAGTCTGCGTCTCTCAGTCAAGGCCAGTTTGGAGAAGCTTCAGACTGACTATATCGACCTGTTGTACGTCCACATGTGGGACTTTACCACAAGTGTTGAGGAAGTGATGCGAAGCCTCAACCACCTGGTGGCAAATGGCAAGGTTCTGTATCTAGGGGTCAGCGATACCCCAGCCTGGCTCGTGGTCAAATGCAATGCATGTACGTGCATTTTCTCTTGTAAAATCCAGTTGATTGTTGAAGTTAATGATTGCTACAGTTGCTCGAGCCAACGGACTGACGCCGTTCAGTGTCTACCAAGGCCATTGGTCGTGCGCTTTCCGCGACTTCGAGCGGGATATCCTGCCTATGTGTGAGTCCGAGGGCATGGGCATCGCGCCATGGGGTGTACTGGGCCGCGGTCAGTTCCGTAGCGCTGAGGACTTTTCTCGTGAGGGTCGTAAAATGGGTCCTCAGGATGAGAAGCACCGGCGACTCGGAGAGAAACTGGAGCAGATGGCGCAACGGAAGAACACCAAGGCTACCAGTATCGCTCAAGCCTACGTCATGCACAAGGCCCCCTATGTGTTCCCAGTCATTGGGGGTCGCAAAGTGGAACATCTCAAAGATAACATCGAGGCTCTCCGCTTGGTACTGAGCGAGGAGGAAATCCATGAAATCGATGATGCGGAACCTTTTGATGTCGGATTCCCCATGAATTTCTTATTCGAAACACCGACGCAAAGATACCGTGTGAACATGACGAGCAAGGATATATGGCAGCTGTCATGCAACACTCGGCTGGAAACAGTGCCCAAGCAACAAGTGAGTAGTGTCCTTGTGTCCGTCACAGTGTGATAGCTTTTAACTAGATGTGCTCTATTAGCCGATCGAACCCCAACAAGGTGCGAAGTACTTTGGATCCGCCTCAAAGTGAGGCTGGCCCTGGTGGAATACTTCTGTTGGAGAGCGTTGCAAGCTGGATCTGGGCTACTTTGCTGTATGGCTGATCACCATTTCAGACGAGGATGCCTCTTCGACGAGAGGAATCGTGTTCTTTTTGTTTACTTTTCCCTGTCTCGTTGGTCCTTAAGCAAAGAATCAGCCACTTGTTCCAACGTAATATAGGGAGAATCTTTGCTTGGTCAAACGCACCTATTACGCGACGTAGATATACCCGCTGTGAAACAGAGACACAAGCCAGTAGAAGGACCACTTGAGATCACAAACAAACAAGCAAAAAGAAATACTTGTTGAATTCATTTCTAGATAATACAAGCTAGAATATCTCCTCCGATTAAGCACCCCCGTTGAGCGTATTCCGACAACATTCGAGAAACATCTACAGACTGCACGGAAGGTTACAATCAACGAAAGGTTCTCTAAATAACCGGTGAGATATTGCGGCTTAATTGAGACAGAGGTTGAGCAACCTCCCGGGTACATAACTCGACGCCAACGGCGGTTGTAGTCTCAATATTCTGTCCTTTGGTCTGATTCGCCAGATCCTGCTCCTATTCTCAGTTTCCTATGTTGTCAGCCTACCATATACAAAATGTATTGCTACAGAGGCTTTGTACTCGCCGGCCGATGAGGTACTGGTCTTCATACCTCTCGGTCTCCGAGAAAAGAGCTGTTGGGTGGTCAACTATCCGTCTCTTCGTACATATATACTCCGTCCAGTCTCGTGTGTCACTGTTTCCCCAGACCTACATATCATTTCGCCCCCTCAGAGTCTCTACCCCAGACAAGATCCTCAGAATGTCGGACAACCACCGTTTAGATGGCAAGGTGGCCTTGGTCACCGGTGCTGGCCGCGGCATTGGTGCAGCCATCGCCGTCGCCCTTGGTGAGCGCGGAGCCAAAGTTGTGGTGAACTACGCCCACTCCCGAGAGGCCGCGGAGAAGGTGGTTGAACAGATCAAGGCCAATGGTACCGACGCGATCGCAATTCAAGCTGATGTTGGGGATCCTGAGGCGACAGCGAAGTTAATGGCGGAGACGGTGCGCCATTTTGGCTACCTGGACATCGTGTCATCGAACGCTGGGGTTGTATCGTTCGGCCACCTTAAAGATGTGACCCCGGAGGTAGGAACCACAGATAGCGCACTGAAGTACCTCATATACTAATCAAAATATTAGGAGTTTGACCGAGTCTTCCGGGTTAACACCCGTGGCCAGTTCTTCGTGGCGCGGGAGGCCTATCGCCATATGCGTGAAGGAGGTCGAATTATTCTGACCAGCTCGAACACTGCGTGCGTCAAGGGGGTACCCAAGCATGCTGTATACTCGGGATCCAAGGGGGCTATTGACACCTTTGTTCGCTGCATGGCCATTGACTGCGGAGACAAGAAGATCACCGTGAATGCCGTGGCTCCCGGAGCCATTAAGACTGATATGTTTTTGGCTGTGTCGCGGGAGTATATCCCAAATGGTGAGACTTTCACCGATGGGCAGGTAGACGAGGTCAGTTTTCTACCCATAGACTGCGTCTTCCTGAGTTTCTACTTACCGAAATCTAATCTAGTGTGCCGCTTGGCTCTCTCCGTTGAACCGCGTGGGCAGGCCCGTGGACGTCGCCCGGGTAGTTAGCTTCCTGGCATCTGATGCAGCCGAATGGGTAAGTGGCAAGATCATTGGGGTGGATGGCGGCGCTTTTCGATAAATCTTTAGCAGTAGATACTCGTTGCTGGAGTGTATTCCTTCATTTTCTAGAGAGCTAGACGACGTATCACATCAAATTTTCTAGGTGAACAACAGCTTAAATAAGTTCTACCGTTACAAAATAATAGCGCCAAACTCTTTGCATAATGTCTGAAAACCTTTTACATTGGACCAATCACCCTAACTTGATATATGCAATACGGCATTTGTGAGAGTAAACAATTCACAGTTCAATCTGTCGTCTTCCTCACGCCACCAAGCACTACGACTCTCATTTTGGACGGATCTGTGAATTTATGCTCGTCCTCTGACACCTCGGCAGTCGACATAACGGGGAGAAATTCTCGAAATGCGGCTTCGCTCTCGAAGTTGATAATGGCAAAACCATCATAGGTACAGTCGGATGGCTCCCCGACCACTACAGCAGCGGGGAAACCGGGGGCTTCGCTATCACGTTTCAGATAGTGTCGAATATGACTGCGTGGAAATGTGGATCCGCCAAGTCGTCGGAGTAAAGGCACATGGTGGTTCTCCCAGTAATCCTGGAAGGCATCGGGGGAAAGGTCTGGCTTGCGAGTCACGAAAACAACAACGGTAAAGCCATCGTTCGACATGTCGAAGAAAGGTTCAGCAAGGCGATAGGAGGAAAACCGGAAATGTGGGTTAGATTGATTCTTCAAGACTGGATACGGCAAAGATGTGGAGTATACTTATGTTGGCAGGCATGCAGTCGGGGGTTAAAGCAGCCCTCGGTCCCCGAACTCGAAGAACTAGCGACATAACCTCAATCGATATTATTCCTCTAGTACCCCAATCCTCATGGACCGCATTCACTATACCCTGGAAGCGAAATCGTATCATGTACCTTTCGCTCCTCATAGCTCTGGGCGTGCTTGCTTTCACCCGTTTCCTGACAGCGTTCTACCAGGCTCGCCAGGAAGTATGGAAGCTGCAAAAAGGGAATCTGGTAGTCTTCCTCGACCTGGATCATGGAAATATTAGGAAAGGCCCTGGAGCTGACAATGTATAGCCTATGCCAGAGTTCAAGCTTCTGGCTGGACACTTCGGGACCCTTAAAAAAACGATCCAAGGGATGCCGTCGGACGCGACGCTTCATAGCATCATGCTGAAGATCTCCCAGCAATTCCCGTCCGGCATCTTCTACATTAATATGTGGCCCTTTAGCGGGACTTGGATGATCGTTTCAGCTCCCTCGGCAGCCAGCCAAATCCAGAAGTTGAATCTGACGAAGCCGGCCATCCTGCGTCGGCCCCTGGAGACAGTGACCGGGGGACCCAGCATGATGAGCATGCATGGCGAGACGTGGAAGAAATGGCGGGCGCTGTTCAATCCAGGATTTAATCCTGCCTACATTATTGGCCTGGCGCCAAATATCGCCGATGAGGTAGCCACCTTCTGCGCTCAATTGCGCAAAAAAGCGCAACAGGCTGAGGTCTTTCCTCTCGAGTCGCTGACCACCCGATTAACGGTGGATACCATTTGCTCGGCCGTGCTGTATGTGGA
This sequence comes from Aspergillus pseudonomiae, assembly GCF_009193645.1. Taxonomy (NCBI): domain Eukaryota; kingdom Fungi; phylum Ascomycota; class Eurotiomycetes; order Eurotiales; family Aspergillaceae; genus Aspergillus; species Aspergillus pseudonomiae. Next base: position 79,178 of record NW_022476065.1, on the reverse strand, counting down.
CTCCTATGGAACATATTGCATTATCGAGGAGATTCAATTAACGAGACGAGCAGGGACACTCAATTGCACCACCAAATCGTGGATCACCCACTCGCCACGGCCCTGCAGCGACAGATCGACTGGACTTCATTTGGTACTACGTTTAACCCCGTCAAGCGTTATTTGACCATTCGGCCTTTGGTGCTATGGTATAATAACAAGGTTATGGACCGAATTATTGACAGTGAAGTGGACCGTGCCTACCGCACTCCACCAGATCATCCCTCCAAATCTGTGATTTCGCTGGCTCTACGAGAATATCTCAAAGAACAGTCTAACAGCAGCAGCACTCGTTCACTGGCGGAATTCAAGCGGCTGGTGGCTCCTCAACTGCGTGTTTTTCTTTTCGCCGGCCGCAACACCACAAGTAGCACTCTCATATACACCTACTACCTACTCGCTCAGCACCCCGAGGTCCTGGCGAGGATCCGTGCTGAACATGAAGATGTGCTGGGTGGGGATCCAGCGGATGCTCAGGGCCGCATCAAGGAATATGTCCAATTGCTGAACAAGCTTAGCTACACAACTGCCGTGATTAAGGAAACGTTGCGGTTGTTCCCTCCATCAGCGTCGATGCGGGAGGGCCGACCTGACGCCGAAATCATTGGGGAAGATGGGCAAAGATATCCCACGGTGGGATGCAACGTCTGGACGCTCACGGTGGCTCTCCACCATAACAGTGACCACTGGCAGCAGGTGGAGAGCTTCATTCCGGAGCGATGGCTGGTGGGGCCCGAAGATCCCTTATATCCGGTTAAAGGTGCCTGGAGAGCATTTGAATTTGGGCCACGGAGCTGCATTGGCCAGACATTGGCGATGCTGGAGCTTCGGATTGCCCTGGCCATGACTATCCGTCAGTTCGATATTACGCCAGCATACGATGAGTGGGACAGCATTCACCCGGCCACGACGGCCAAAGAAGTAAATGGGCATCGTGCCTACCAGGCGGAGAGAGGTGCTGGGGGCGCCCACCCTGCCGATGGGTTTCCATGCCGTGTCAAGGACCGATGCTGAAACTGGCTATAGCTTCCATTCAATCATCCTGTAGCATGCGTGTCGCACTTTACCTGTCCCTGCCCGGCTGTAGGAGCAACCCATGCTTTGGTGGGGTCTACAGATTTTAGGAATATGATGCCCTGGTCAGAGAACCAAGTAAACATTCACGGTAGTCCTGTACAATTCTTGACCCTAGCCAAGGCGGGACATGCAAAGCAAGCCACAAGAGATCTGGTCTGTGGCTTGTGGATTACGTTATCGAAGACAGGGATCTCTTGTTCGGAGAGCGAAAAGATTAATTGACTGCTGTGGAGGAACGTTGCTGTGTTATCATATCATTGTTGTCTATCTCCAGTTCTCAACCAAAGCTATCCACCTTTTTGTTTGGATAACCGCCACATTTTCCCTTGCCCGTCCCTGAATTAGATTGGACTGCGATTGAGCCGACTCTCTGACCTCCTAAAATGCCCCTCTCGGAAAATGCAGCCCTGCGTCTGGCAGGCAACGCCTTTGGCACCATCATCCTCGGTTTTGGCGTCAACGCCCTCATACGCCCCGATCACGCCCTTTCCTTCTTCGAATGGACGCCGCCCACAGCAACGGCGGACCGACAGCTCGTGGACAGTCTCATGTACGTGTACGGAGTCCGGGACATTTACATCGGGCTGTCGGTGTACGTGGCCTCGATATTCGGCACACCCAAGTCACTCGGATGGACGTTGTTGGCGTTCAGTGCGGTTGCCTTTGCAGACGGCGCGATTTGCTGGTCGTGGGGACACGGGGAATGGGGGCATTGGAGCTATGCGCCCATCGTGGCGTTGATTGGCACTGCTCTTTCGGGACTGTTGGATTGAGTATGAGGTTGCCGGTCTAGATTTGTGTGGAAATAGAGAAATGCAAGTGCAGCGTTGAGCCACTTGAGTGTATCCAGGGGGCTTGAGATGGCCGCTTCGCTGTCCGAAATCGATGGTTTTCGCGATCCGAGCCAGACTCTGGGGTGCGGCACGGGGAGGGACCATGTGCATTGATTGAGGGTGTACGTGAATTATGAGAGACTCTATGAATGCATTTCTAAAGACAATAGGTTGATCTACTACTTGTTGCGAGGTTCCAGCGTAACCCACAACGGTTTTTTGTCCCAGAGAATCCAAATGCCCTGCTCGGCCAACCAGTCTGTATCCTTCATACGCGTAGTATCTAACCGTAGATTGAAATGCCACAGAAGCTTGACCAGGATTAACCGCATCTCCACGTAGGCTAGCTGTCGCCCAATGCAATTCCGCGGTCCGATGCTGAACGGTTGCGATACCTCGCGGTGATCATGGGCAAATTCGCCCTGGCCTTGCCAACGCTCGGGTAGGAATTCGTCGGGACGATGGAAGTTGCTGGGTGACCTACAGGCGACAAACTGTTGTAGACCGACCGATGTCTGTTGTAGATGTAAAAAGCTTCATATTAGTGACCGAACTATAGGTAGGATTTGTAAAGAACGCAAGAAGACTTACACCCCCGGGTACCCATCCCCCTGCGATATGGGTCCCCGTCTGCGGCACGATGCGGTTACTTTGCATTGGTACCGGTGGATACAGACGTAGTGATTCCTCCAGGACTGCTTGCAGTCCCTCCACACGCGAGACACTCTGCGAGTCAATCTCCGATGCGTGAGTGAACTCGGATCGTATGCGAGAGGTCAGCTGGTGAAGATGCTCCGGGTTCTTTAGCAATAGCCAGGTGCACCCACTTAACAGGGTGGCCGAGGTCTCGCTACCTGCCAGCACGATGGCACTCGCATTACTGATCATTTCTGCCCGCGACATGGGCGGTTCCCCGTGAGGCTTCTGGGCCAGCACAGCATCCCAAATATCTCCTCGCGGGGTGCTGGAGTTTTGAAGGCGACGGTCGACTTGGTCGGTCGTGAACTGTGCGTTCCGGCGTCTCTGTTCTAACAGTTTGCGGGATCCCAGAAGCCGCAGAAGACCATCAAGTCGGTAGCGACGCAGACCATTCAGAATAGGAATCAACTTGACATTGCCCTGAATGGATGCAATCCACGGATGTGTCTGGACGTTGTCAAGGCAGCCGAACGAGTCTCCAAAAGCGAGGTCGCCGATAATGTCGAAGGTGGCCCAGTTGAACCACAGCGTCAGATCCAGAGGTCCCTGGCCACAGTTTTCATGGAATCGCGTGATTAGCAGGTTAACGCTGCGTTCGATAAGACCGCGTTGCTGCCTCAAACCTTTGTCGGAGAATGAAAAGGCTAACAGCCGTCGATAACGGCGGTGGTGGGCATGGTCGGCGGCCAGGATGCCTGGGGTCCCATTATGGAATGGCGGAAGATGCATCGGATCCTTGGGAAACTCCGGATTGCTTGTGTAGATCGGAGCGGCCGCCTCGGGGGCTATGAAAGATAGCTCATTGGGCGCGATTCGGACGACGGGCCCGAATTGTTGGTGTAGCCGCTGGAGATCGCGGACAAGGCTGCCTCGGGTGTTACTGAGGATGTAGGGGCCACGCCAGATGGCCCACCATCGAGGGCCTGGGTATGATCGTAGAGGATGAATCCAGAGTCGGTAGACAGCGAGAGAGGGAGGCGTTAGCACCTGCCTTTGTCAGTCCTATCTCCTTGAAGGAACGACGATCACAAACAATCAGCAATATCAATAGTCGAAAATGGCCGTCTGAAAGCCATCCGTCGACGCCCATTTTGGTAAGATGGTCACTTAGCTTATTGAGCAATTGGCAGAAGAAAGCGCCGTTGCATGAGGGGGTCCATGCTCATAAATTGATGCTATCGATTGTTATCCGGGCTGCGAGTAGGACGAAGAGCGAGAAGCATCGGGCATTTATCACTCGCAGTGGCCGATTCCGACGCTGAGGCTGCAAGGGCCCAGTGTGCACTGAGCTTCTGAAAGCACCCTTGCTATCAGCCCTCTCTAGAATGCCGAGTATCGAGGAGACTTTCTAATTTCAACACGCCATGTTACTAAGTTACCAGAGAGAAGCCATCCTACTGCATTCTACATGGTGCATATGTGCGAATAAGCCATTGTGTATTCTACTTCAGTCATTTACATTCAGTTTGCTTAATCATTTATCTCATTGTACGACGTCTGCCCCAGAGTGGCCTGGAAAACTACCCCCGGTTCACTGTGGGCTGCTGGAAGTACTGGGCCAAGAACAAGAAGTATCCCTCGACTTAAGCGTCATGTAAAGCTCTCGTTTCGCCCAGATAGACCAGATCTTCTGATCGAGGAAGTTGCCAGTCTTGTCCACATCTAGAGTGAAGTCGAAATGCCACAGGATCTTGGCAAGCGTCAGGCGAACCTCCGCGTAGGCCAGATTCCGCCCAATACAGTTACGTATCCCAACAGACCAGGGCTGGTAGGCGCCATAGTTGTCGTACTTGAACGGTTCCTCCGTTTTCTGAAGATGTCGCTCGGGGATGAACTTGTCGGCGTGAGTAAAGTTGTAGTCGGCAAAGTAGGCGCCGAGATGACTAACACCAACCCTAGTCTAGGGGATATCATTAGCATTTCATGATCTCAACGGTCCATTTGGGGTGGAATACCTCTTCGGGAACAAATTTGCCACAGACTGTTGCTCCACCAGCAGGGACCACGCGGGGGGGTTGACCGGGCACAGCTGGATACATGCGCAGCGTCTCGTCGATGACGGCAGTAAGGTACGGCAGATGCGAGACGGAGATCAAGTCAATCTCCTCCGGGGAGGCAAAACTCTTCCTGATCTCGGCGGTGGCTTTCTCGATCTTGCCCGATAAGCACAGCAGGTACATCGAACCGCTGAGCGCCGAGGCGGTGGTCTCTGACCCTGCGACGACCATGACGGCGGCATTATTGAGCATCTCGCCAGCGCTCATGCCATCTCCACGCTGGTTGTCGTCGGCACTCTTGACTAGAACCTTGTCCCAGAAGTCCCCCTGGTCACCTTCCATTTTCATCCGCTTGTTGAGCTTCTCAACGGCGTAGCTGTAATTTTCCTGACGTTTACCCCGGAGCTCCTTAGGCAGCACGTAGGGGGTGAGGAACTCGATGCCCATACTGCGCAAAACGTGTGAGATGGCCACACTCTTGAGATTCTTGTGAATAGCGTCTACCCATGGGTGCAACTGCCGGCTCTTCAGACTGTCGAAGGATTCGCCGAAGGACAGAGCTCCGATGGAGTCAAAGATGGCCATATTGAAGTAGTACACCATCTCGGCAGAACGGCCCGTGTCGGCCACCTCACGCAGGACCTCAACCAGCAAGTCGGCGTATTGCACAATGGTAGACTCCTGGGTGCGAAGTCCCTTGTCGCTGAATGCATGGCCGAACAGACTACGGAACCGCGCATGGTTCCGCGTATCGGAGACGAGGATACTCATGACTCCGTTGGGTGCCAAGGGGAGGCGTACGGGGTCCTTGAGGAACTCCGGTCGTCCTGGCACATGAGCGTGGATATCGCGCCAGGCTTCAGCATTTGCGTAGCTAATCTCATCGGGTTTGATCCGGACCGTATCGCCGTACTTCTGATGATAACGCATTAGGTCATGGTGCATCGTACCGCGGAGTAATGCGATCTTCCAGGGCAGAGAGCTGGCTCGCCATAGCAGTGGACCAGGATATCCACGGAGCGGATGGAGAAAGAGGTTGTAAACCAGATGGAAGAGCACGTAGCTCACCAGGATGACAAGAGCCAAGACTGATAGCGAGAGAAAATACATGGCTATTGTGGTTTGGGCCCTGCTCAATCCTGGTTCGAGGCATGAAGGGTTGAAGTACAGTATTGAAGTTGTTCCTCGGACAGCGAACGGCAGGTACTCGGGCATGGTATATTGGATACACAACTTCCATCTATGTGATTATGTTATCTGGTAATCATATCGAAGGCCAGGCAATATCATACGGTTATGCTATTTGTCATGAAGAGCTATATTTGAGGACAATGAGAACCACCACGACCCTTTCACATAGTACATTATAAGTTGACTAGCTGAAACAATCCCAGGGAACCCAAAATTGCCCCTGCCAACGGAAAGAGTGCTCGCACTGCATTGAATCGGTCCCATACTCGCACCAGCTGCTCAGTCTCCTCCCAGGAAACTACCATCCCCTTGTTGGCTTCAGACTCTAGGCGAGCCAGCGCATTGTTAGTTGGGGCCATCACAATCTCCGTAAATGGAACCAAGCCGATGGTAGTAAGACCAGCAGTAGCACATAGACACCAAGGTTCACCACTCAAGTATTGGTGAACAGACACTGAAGTGTAGAGAAAGGTTGTAGAGAGGCCTAACACTCGGCCTTTCGTAGTTCCAATTTGATAGAGGCGTCTTTGGTAGCCAATAAGCGGACCTGACTGAGTAATGGTTTGCAAGAAGGCAGGCATCGCTAGCCCATAGACGCTCATCATGGCTCCTGGATGGATTAAACTTTGGACATAATCGAAATATGGACAGGAGAAGTACCAGACATGAATGAGCCCATGACCACGGCGGTAGCTTGAAGTGCAGTAATCATCATGATATGGATATTCTAGTTTCTCCTTTACCATTCACCTTTGCGTGCAGAGAAGTTGCAAGTACAGTGGATTTTATAATGGGTTCGCACGCTCTCGGCGAGCGAAGCAACATGGTTTTAAATAAAACAATGGGTGTACGTAACATGAAGCCTTTATTGCAGCGAAAATGATATTCGCCTAGTTTGACATGCAATGATCACTTGAGACACGCCCATACCACCAGAAAAACACACATCACTCCGACAACCACTGTTTCCTTCGTTGTTTTCTCCATCAAACGAGACGATCCGCCTTCCAATAGATGACGCAGTAGGACTCCCCAGGTTTGATGGACACGACCAGTGGCGGTTACACCCACCGCGCGCCCGTGGAACTCGTCGTGGCGATAGGCAATCTCACACATCGCAGCTCCTAAGTCAGCGTAGCTAAGGGCAATAGCTTGGGACTCCGTGGAGATTAGTCTATAGCCGGTTTCCTGTGTTCCATTCGCATCATGAAGCGTAGGAGGGTCCACGAGAATGTATTCCAATGTCCCTTGCTTCTGTGCTTTACTATAGTATTGGCACGCGTGCTTGATATCTGCGTAGTTCGCAAAGAGGCAGAAGCTGACTATCCAATGAACGAAGGCCGGTACCTGGGCCGCCAGTACAGGGTTCAAAGAGGCTGAACGAAGTTGAACGATTGTACATGGCTGGTAATTTGGCCCCCGGGCCTGCTGTTGTCGCTGGAGCGCGGATATGATGGCACGGCCAGTATCCTGGCACAATGTGGTGCCAATTGGGCTCCCATTCTGCGCCACACACATGAATGCAATACTAGCATTCCTCAGGCACTCAGTCAAAGCATCGGAGTCTGTAGACGTTCCTTGTATAATATGGATTTGTGGGTTTCTTGTCGTGTCGAGAGCTGGGAACGCTTGTAGCAACTTGGCTTTTGACCGAACGAGGATTTGAATGCGAAGAGAATCGGGTGATTTCTGAAGCAGGTGACGTAGAATGCTGGAGCCAGTAGCCCCAGTGGCGCCAAGTAGGGCGTATGTGACCATATTGCTACAAGACAGTGCATAGCTTGGAGATACAGACCGAGGAGGGAGGCAAGGCAGCTTTATAGTGAGCCTACCACGCCTGCTTGTCCAATGTTTACAATACCAGTGGTAAACTATGCGAAAGGAAAGCCGTAGGAATTTATTTACCAACTTGGCTAGTCTAGGGAAGTCCTTAGGGCCTTTTAGGCACCGCAACCAAGATGGACTGATCTTTACTGTCGTAAGCCTTTGACTGAATAATTTCCAGACCCGCCTGCTCTAGCAAATTGTCCCATTCGGCGCGTGTGCGCTCCACTCCTCCGAGCGAGTTCATCATAAGCAGATCTGTAAATGCCGCTTGCCAAGGCACCCCGGTACTGGGGATCACCATCTCGTCAATCAAAATCTGCGAGTCCGGTCCCATCGCCGGGATGACCTGCTTCAAGATCTGAACGCATTGTTCATCTGGCCAATCATGGAAGACATGACGCAAATAGTAGAACTTGGCATTCTGAATAGGCTGTGGTTCGAAGAAGTTGTGCTCCATGAACTCGACCCCTGCCGCTGGCTGCGCGTTGGCCAGGGTTTGAGGGATATCCTGCACGATAACGCGACCAGGAAGATTGGAAAATTTGGCGCGCAGGGCTTTCGATTGCTGGCCAAAGCCTCCACCGATATCAACCATTAATACCTTGTCGGGACCTGGGAAATCTCCCAGCTCCTCGAGAACAGGGAAGTGGTCGACCCAGGAAACGGGACGCTCCAGAGCCATTAAATGACCCAGCGATTCCATGTGCTTGGGGTGTTGTGGCATCCACTCAAACATTGTTAGGTCACTGTTGAAGGCCTTTTGAAAGACACAGTCTTTGTTAGAGGTGATATCTCGGTAATCTCTCTCGGCCAGGAAGTCAGGCAATATCTGGGTGCAAGGACCCGAGATGTCGAATCTAAACGGAGACCTCAGCATTAGTAGAGACTACGTCAACTGCCAATTGGGATAAGACCATACAGTTGCGCCACCGCACCTGCGGCATCCGCGTTCGCGAACACCTCTGTAAATGCACTTGAGGTATACTCTTGGGGGCCTGTCTCCTTGATCAAGCCAAACGCAGCCTGCGTCCGTAGGATGCGACCTATTCTGTGTTAGAATGCAACTCACTTACGAGGCAGATAGGGATTCAACCAAGGAGTCTAGGAGAAGCTCCTGTTTTCTTGACAAATTCCGCCAGCGTTATCGGCGTCTCGCTCTCCTTGAGGTCGCGGAAGATGCCCAGATCAATGCCGACCTTCGCGAGAGCGACTTGTAGGGGCTACAGGATGATCAACCTTCCCATTCCCATCCATAGCTAGGGTGTCAAATATGGGAGACCTACTCCACTGCTCAATCGCATGACCACATCCCAGTCCGAGTAAAAGCCGACCTGAAGCTCGCGGATATGGCCCTGAATCTGCCGTTTGCCCACATCGTCTGTTCTGGCATACTCCTCTTTAATTTTCGCGAAGATGGATTCCATGTCAAGGCCCGTCATCTTTGTAACCCTGGTACTTACGACTGGCTGTATAGATTGTACAGTCAAATTAAGAATGTACGAGGGGTCAATGCCTGAAGCAACGGTCCCTGAGATAGGGAGGGATATTTGCTGGCATTTAACCTGTCTTCCGCGCTTCTTGTTCTACTCCCCGCCTGTCTACCGAACTCATTGGAGGCCATGCAGAGCTAGATGCCCTCGGGAGAAGTATGTGTCGCTCAGCGAAAGTCGCGGAATCCACCGTGATGATCGCCGCGAGGGGTAAGAATACCAACTGGTGACTGTGACGGTAGCCTGGAGTTGCAGAACAAGCTTCAATTTTTTTTTGCTAGGCTAAGAATAATACACTTCGGGTCTCTAGTTGGTATAGTATGAAATCCTACTAATAAAGGGATTGTGTACGCAATCCCTGAGCATTGTAGAAGTTGTGTATGTGTATAATTCGAATGGCATAACCTAACTAACCGCCGTACCCTAGCCAGAACCCTAACCGACCCAAGTTAGGTGAAGGTAAAAAACTGATTAACCTAGGTAGGTTAACCGTGGTTAACCGGAGGTGCCTTATAGGGCAGTAAGGCGTCGAACTAAGTCTATATAGGAGGCGGTCTAGTAAGGTTTCCGAGAATACAGTCGGCAGGAAATAGCCCTTGTCCACCGCCTGCTTAAATGGGTTTTACTTTGCTGCCTCAGGCAGAACTATGTTACCTGTAGCTTAACCCCGGAAGAAACAAAATTTATCTACACCCCACTACGGGTTAAACTACTAGTAGGTAGGAAGGGCAACTAACCCTATTAACCTAACCTAGCTAGCCATACACCAGTCTATGTATAATCAAAAACATGATGAATTGAATTATTCACAGAATATATGCCCTCAGTGGGTGGAAAAACGTTAGGTATTCGAGGAGCTTGTGGTGATATTGAGATATATTTATTTCCGCTTCTTGATATGTATAATGAACGCCTGCCCACATCTAGGATAGGTCAAGTCGCGACGCGTTATACTTCACGTATGAAATGCAGTAGCTTGATCGTAGACATAGAACCTTTACAGCTATATTTTGTAGGTGATGCTTGAGCTATTAAGAGCGTACATTTGTATGGTCCTCACTGTACCATTTGAATGTATAGTAATAGACAATGTATATGCCGAGCTTGATGATACTACGAGTGGATTGAAGTGCAGCTACATGCCAAACTTGTCTATCAAAATCGGGCCTAGGTGCGTAAACATATCTTTCAGTGAAACATATATATCTAGATGTGACAAACGCAGTCCTGCAATGGTAGTGTAGCGCTCAGCTTGCTTTCAGCGAAGAGTTAACCCATCTACGGTTTCTAGGGTCTAATGAGGTTGATATTTGTTCAGATGGCCCTTAAAATGCCCATCTAGCCTCTCTTCCATGTCAGGTCTAATTGCGCCCTTGACTGGGTATATGGCAGAAGTGTCTCCGTGAAGGCTCAATAGATGCAGGCCGATTCACAGCATAAAAATAGAATGTTATGTTCATTGTATCGGTAGGCATAAATACTTATCAATGGTACGAAGGGCTCTGTAGAGCATTATTCTGAGTAGTATGGCTGAGTAGAAAAGTGCTGATTCTCTTGAAATTTATCACAAATTAGGGCAAGGGATGTTCGCGAATCTTAGCTCAAGAATTCTCCTAACAGGCTCCAAACATATCTCCAATGAATTCCCCTAGTTTGCCAAGCTGCCGTGCAGACGCAATTGTTGGACGCCCCAGTGCGACCCTTCCTCGCCTTTGCGCCACCACGTCTTCTCCGTCTCCAGCTTACCATCTACCGTCGTAATGAGCGAATCCCACTCCTTGGCCGACCTTTCCTTACCGTTCAATGTCAGAACAACGGTCATGTCGATCTGATTCATGAATCGTTGCGAATCCTGCGCCAAAAGATCGGGCACAACCATTTCGTCCAACAGGATGCGCGACTTGGTCGGGTCCATGGCGCTGACGATGTTAGAGAGAATCTCCACGCATGCCCTGTAGGAACAATTAGCCATCAAATCAAACCAAAGCGTTTCGGATGCCTTGTCACTCACGCATCGGGATAGTCATGGAGAATAGATCGGAGAAGGTAGACGTCGGCGCCACGCACTGGGTTCGGGTGGCGAATGTCATGCTCCATCATGGTGACTTTCTCAGTGTCCTCAACTCCGTGAATGACGGCAGGCAGGTCCTGGACAATGAACTTGAGGTGGGGATGCTTTTGCGAAACCCGCCGGCTGAGATGACCTCGACCGCCACCGACATCGACAACGGTACTTCCCTCAGGTAGACTGCTGAAATCAAACATCTCCTCTACCAGCGGCTTTGTAGCTTCGGTGCCACCCATACCGAGGTCAAAGCGGCGGCCACGAACCTCATCCACCGTGCTGTAATAGTCAAATAACCCTTTGGCAGCTGTTTTTTACCTTTCAGCTGGGCTGCTTGATAGAATATAGTTGATCACTTACGATCGAATGCCAATGAGAAAGGCGAAGGCACATTCCAGCTCGGAGGATTGCCTTTCGTCTGCTGCAAAAAGTCGGAAAAGCAGGCACCAGAACGCATCACTTCGTCACAACTAAACTCGGTCTCCCTGGTGAGGACATCCGGTAGTTCATTGTTAGAGGAGAATACTCACGAGAATCCCACTAAGGCATGAATGCCCTTCACCCTCAACATCTTTGAGGCATCAGTGTGGGCGTATTGGTCAGGGGCAACCTCCTCGAAGATGAAGCGCTGGGCACATCCTCGAAGTATCCGTCCTGAATATCTATTAATGCACTGCATTTCAGTGGAGAACATATAGAGGTGGAAGCTCATACGTAGTAGGTCCTTGGAGACACCGGTTGCGGCGACGATTGTGTCGAGTGATGTGGGACTAGCTCCGTCCACAATGACATCCTGTAGGTTGAGCTGGGTGGCAGCAGCTAGACAGGCGCTGTCAAGATGGGACAGCGCGTTGCTGAGGAGCCAGGGGACTGGGCCATGAATCAAGGAGCCAATACGGTCGCAGGTGCGCACGATCTCCCAGGCCTGGGCGTGTTCGGCGGAGGAGGGATTGTTCGCGCCCTCAATGCAGTGTTTATGGCCATTTGGAAGGTCCGTTTCATCCGCAATGGCCAGATAACGCTTTACCTGTTCTGAAAGTGCGTTTGCAAGGCCCACGAGGGCGGCTTTGTCCGGCAGTGCCATGCTGATGGGGCTACGTCTAATGGGTTCAATTGAATGATTTGGGAAGGGAGTATATGAAGATAGAGGTTCGTGTCGGCTATGCCTATTTATTCTAATCCACACACTCGTAGCTTCTTTGCTTTTACAAGTTTACAAAATCCGCGAAAGGAAAAGGGAACTCGCGGCACTTCGGCCAGCGATGGACTGAGGCTATCATCCGTCTGAAAGCCTGTCGGAAAGTGAAAAATACCACTGGCGGATATGTATCATGGCAGCGTTCCCAATTGCTCCCGACTAGGGACAAATAGAGATTACGGATTCCTGCAGTCGATGAATTCCGAGCCTGAAACCATTAGCGTACTAGTGACTCTGGAGCGCCTGGGATACAGGGTTACACTCTTGTAGATGCCAATCCTGCTATTTGTTTCTCCAGCTGAGTTTGAGGTAAATTAAGTCTTTTGCTACAAGGCTTGTAGATGTATTCCTCTATGTAGAGTTAATAAATGGTCCTCTCTTGTTACTCTGCATTTTGCTGGAGGGTATCTAGGGGGAGGTTCAGATTAATTACTACCTCGCAGAAATGGTTTACATTTTGCTCCAGGCGAATCCTACTTCAAGGTTCCTTGTACACTACGACAGTTGTATATGGTCTGGTAATGCTGTCCCTTGATTAGCAGTATTATGGCAGAAGCTTATCCTTCTAGCTGAAGTCAAATATAGAACAATATGAACTACTATAGCACTTGGCGTAATACGACCTCCTAGACAGCCTGCATACTCTGAACAGTTAATTTACTATTCATTACTGTGTAGATGGAATCCTTGGAGTTAACTAGTCAGGGGAAATTCCCGCAAGCTTTAACGCCAGCGCCACAGAGCCGGCTTTCTTCAGAAGTTATTTATATGATCTGCCTCCCCATCTCGACTTAGAGTATTCAAAGAAGTTGGCTTTTGTCGATCAAACTTACATACCTGAGATCCGAGCAGGTAAAACTTTCGGAAGCCGAATGCTCATTTCAGTCTCTGCACCGGATACGGCGCAAGCGAGATTGATAAGTCTTTGCACGATTCACTCAGCATCCAGTACTACCATCACTTGCCTTCCACCCGACCATGATTCTTGGCCTAATTATCTGTGCGGGGGCCTTCCTAGGCTTGTGGCTTTTGGAGAAGCTGCTGGCGCCCAAAGACACACATCCTCCCCTTCCCCCAGGACCGTGGAGGAAGCCTATCATTGGGAACCTGACCGACTTTCCGCCAAAGGGAACTCCGGAATGGTTATTTTGGGCTAAGCACCAAGAGAAATATGGTATCGGAACCCTCTTTCTGCCCACCGATCTGACGTATAGACGGTTCTAATCCTTGAGATATGTGCGAGTGAGCAGGGCCCATAAGCTCTTTGGAGGTCATGGGGCAGACCATTATCATGATCAATGACACTCAATTGGGTATAGAGATTATGCACAAGAAGTCAGCCTTGAGTCAGATGATCCCAGATGCCCCCTTTGCGCATATGTAGGCGAGAATCCTTTGCAGGATCCGATAGGAACTGGCACTGATGACATAGTAGGGCAGGGTGGGGCATGAGCTTGGCTACCGAGCGCAATAAGCAAGCATGGAAGACAATTCGAGCCAATATGAAACAGGAAATCGGGACCAGGCGAGCCGTTTCTGCTTTTCATCCCAAGATGGAAATCGGCATTCGACGGTTCTTGTTGAGGACGTTAGACAGCCCGGACGACCTTCGGTTCAATATCCGGAAGTAAGCAACGTCTGACGGTTACTGGTGGTGTTTGACATACTGAGCCAGGGAAATATAACTATAGGGAAGCGAACGCGTTCATGATGGATGTGGCCTATGGGTACACGATTGCGCCGTATGGGAAAGATGAGTTGTATGATCTGACCCAACGGTCAGTTCGGCAGTTTTCCCACATCTTCTCCCCAGGAGAGTGGAGTGTCAACTTCTTCCCCATATGTGAGAAAGCCTGCATGACAAGACGGGGCTGATGCTGATGCTGGAATAGTGCGATACGTACCATCCTGGTTCCCCGGAGCCTCGTTCCAAGTCAAGGCAGCAGAATACAAGCGGACCATCGAAAAGATGACTATGGTTCCCTACTTATGGATAAAAGATCAGGTCGCTCGGGACTGCTGCCGTCCTTCCATTCTCTTGCGCTTGTTGCAGAAGGGTCACTATGAATCTGGATCACAGGAAGAACAGGTGTTAGTATGGACTAATGCCGAATTCGTTATGGGAGGATCGGACACGGTAAGCCATGCTTTGCCTTATGCTTTCGGATAGGAAGTGCGTTAACCCATTATACAGACAGTGTCGGCTGTGTCTAGCTTCTTCGTGGCCATGGCATTGTACCCCGAGGTTCAACGCAAGGCGCGTGAGGAGCTCGACCGCGTCGTGGGACCAACTACTCTGGCAACCTTCGAGCACCGCTCGCAGTTACCCTTTATTGACGCCCTTGTCAAGGAGGCGTTTCGATGGCATCCTGCTTCCCCTTTGGGCGCCCCCCATATTACGCAAGAGGATCAGATCTGGGATGGTTATCTGCTGCCCAGGGGTGCTCTCCTACTGCCAAATATCTGGTTGTGCCCCTTTCATTCATTCTCTTTTTTCAGTTTTAAGCTAACGCTATACTTGTTCAGGGCTTTTACCCATGATCCCAGTGTCTACCACGACCCCATGGTGTTCAAGCCAGAGCGATTCCTGGAGGGAAATGGCTCCCCGCCGGAAACAGATCCCATGAAATTTGTGTTTGGCTTTGGGCGTCGCATATGCCCTGGTCGGTTTATAACCGATGAAAAGCTGTTTTTGCTTGCATGCCACACGCTCAGCTGCTTCTTGATCTCGCCCAAGGATCCAGCAGCTCCGGAGCCCGACTGGTTGCCGGGGGTCATCAGCCAACCGAGCCCCTTTGGCCTGAACGTGGTGCCTCGCAGCCCTGCACACGAAGCATTGATTCGCTCAATCGAGACAGACCATCCCTGGAAGAATGCCGATGCTACTGACATCTCCCGATTCATGGCCAGAAATGAGATGATTTGAGATATACGTATTCCGTGGACATTACGACTGGTGTTTAGATGAGGAACAGAGGCTATGTATACGGGCTATGCTTGAGCTAGATATTCTGATACGCGCCGTTGTATCTCTAGTAGATGTCTTTAGAAGGTACTGTCAAAAGTTGTTAGTTAATCGAAGTGGACATGTTAATACGCTATCTAAATGACAAGCGGTTTAGATCGCTTTGTTAATTCGAGTCTAGCTGTGTAGAAAGGCTGCGCTCAAATGCACGGCAGTGCCTTCAGCTAAGCACGGAATTTATCGAATTACCTGTTCATTAAGAACTATTGATTGTATCCAGACATCGGTGGGACCCTGAAAGCCCGATCAGGGATCAAGAAAGCGACTCTCGGACAGCGAGGCAGACCATTCTAGCAAACGATGCGAGGCTGTATGGATGACCACCATTTAAAGGGCAGGGCAGAAGTCCTATCGCTCCGATGTATTAACAGCTGCTAGGGTTCTTCACATATTGTTTTCATTAGCTTTTACAATGGGACGAAGTTGGTTCCAGATAGCGGCCATGACGGTGGCCCCCGTGGTGGGTATCATGGCTGTCAATCCCACCATCCTGTCATCCGCAGCTTCCTCGCTCCCGTCACTAGGAGCAATCTTCACATCGGACAATTTTGCCAGTCAAATGGACGGGCGGATTCAGGCGCAGGGACTGCTCAGCTCACACTTTGGTATGTATGGCTGGCCGGGACAGTCGTTCGACTACGTGATTGTTGGCGGTGGAACGGCGGGCCTGGCCATGGCTCGTCGCCTGTCACAGGATGGATCTGCCTCAGTTGCCGTAATTGAGGCGGGTGGATTCTATGAAACCGATGCTGGAAATGCCACAGAGGTGCCAATGTATCTGTTCAACTACTTCTTCGACAATGGTAAGGTCAAAAATCCTCTATTCGACTGGTATCAATACACCACGCCACAGCCCGGGCTGGCACAGCGCGAGATGTTTTATATGCAAGGAAAGACCTTGGGGGGAAGCACTGCACGAGGGGCCATGTTGTACCACAGGTAGGTCACGGTCGTCGCGCCTGGCTGACATCAGTGGGAGTAAAGTGTTGACTGGAAGGTTTAGAGGCTCGAAAGGCGCCTACGATATGTGGGCAGATCACGTTGGCGACGATAGTTACACATGGGATAAATGGCTGCCATATTTCCAAAAGAGCGTTCACTTCTCTGGTCCTCAAACTAACCCTCGTCCTGCGAATGCGACTGCTCTCAACGACAACACGGCCTTTACGGCGTCGGGAGGCCCCGTACACGTCGGCTATCCGTTCCAGGTCAATGCCATCTCGTCCTGGGTGGACAAGGCCCTGGCAAAAATGGGCTTTCCTGAGGCCCAGGGCTTCTCCAACGGCAACTTGTTGGGCCGTTCATACATAACTCACACCATCAACCCCTACACCCGTCGCCGCGAGACCGCTTCGTCTTCGTATCTGCGCGAGGCGCTGATGGAGAGTAATAACCTCAATATCTTCACGCGCACCCTGGTTAAACGGGTTCTTTTCGACGATCAGAATCGAGCCACAGGAGTAACGGTAAGCACGGACGGTTTCGAGTGGCAGATCGGGGCCAAAAAGGAGGTCATTCTGAGCGCCGGCGTCATGCGTTCACCCCAGCTGCTGATGGTGTCGGGCATCGGGCCCAAAGCCCATTTGAAGGAGCTGGGCATTCCAGTGCGATCCGATCTCAGCGGAGTAGGCCAGAACATGCAGGACACCATCATCCTGGGGCCTACAGTTCCAGTCAAGGTCGAGAGCCACAGTCAGTTAATGGGCAACAAGGAGACACTGCCACGGGCTATTCGCGAATATAACGAGGAGCGTAAGGGTCTGTTGACCAACCCTGGCCAAGATTACTTTGCTTTCGAGAAACACCAGCCAGGCATGCTGAAGGAATCTACTGCCGCCGATATCGACGCCGCATTTCCCGACGACTGGCCGACCTTTTCATATATTGCACTTGACGACACCTTTGTTCCACAATACGACGGCAAGAATTATTTCAGCATGTCTGCCGCTCTGATGACTCCCTTCAGTCGCGGTACGGTCACGATCAACAGCAATGATACAGCCAATCCTCCCATCGTGGACCCACAGTGGTTGGCCGATCCGAGAGACCAGGAGATGGCAGTTGCTGCCTTCCGCCGCTGTCGCGAGATTGTTGCATCAGACGTGATGCGTGAGGTCGTTGCTGGACCCGAGATTCTACCCGGGCCGCAGTATCAGACGGATGATGAAATTCTGAACTACATCGCCGAGACATCAGATGCTTATTATGCCGGTGTTGGCACCTGCGCTATGGGTAAAGTAGATGATCCCAAGGCGGTGGTGGATTCCAAAGCCAGGGTTTTCGGTGTTAAGGGTCTGCGCGTAGTCGATGCTTCTATCTTTCCGTTTGCTATCGATGGGCAGCCCATGGGGACAGTGTATGCTCTGGCTGAGAAGATTGCCGATGAAATGACGGGTGAAAAGTATTGACCGTGGATCAGGTCGAATCTGGAGCTTTTACTAGGCATTGGCCAAATGTTATGGTTACGTTTTTGAAGGCATCCTGATCTGTTTCAATCTATTGTGTGGCTTAGCACCAACCAGATTGACAATCAATACGGTTGACTCCAAATGGAATATGTTGCATACCCTTCTAGAACCCACACTAGTAATGTGTTCACCATAGATCAACTTAAATCTAACTGTACGAGAACCAGTCTAGCAGCACATAGAATTAGAGGATATCCAGTTCACACCCCCCAGAGGATTCCGATTTTACTTTGTTAACATTTGAAAGTCTTATCCTAGTCAACGTAATCAAACATTTCATAATTTATACTAGATTACAATTACGTATGGATATGGGCAGAATTGGATCGATTACTAGGACTAGGGTTTTGCACACATCAAATCTATCTGGCACAGCTTTATTGAACTTTTCTAGCCATATTCTATTTGCCTAGCCTGCATTCAACTCGAGCTTAGCGTATTGAAAATCGAAATCTTCCCAAGCCCCTTCAAGTCCAGCTGTGTCCTCTACCCATCCGCCATCTCACATCAGCATTACAACTGAATGGCACAGCGCCGTGCCTTGGGCATACCGGCGATGAAACTATCAATCATAGCCATGCTCTCCGGAGTAGTAGAAGGAGCCAATTTGGCTCCTGGGCAGCGACGGAAAAATAAAGCCGTAGCGAGACGCAGCTGCATCCAGCCAAGATGAATGCCTAGACATTGACGTGCGCCCTGGCCGAAGGGATTGAATGACATCTTCGCCTCTTCTGATAGCGACGTCCCCGGCAGCCACCGCGTGTGGTCAAATCTGCTACCACGTCAGTCGGAGATTTACAATTCAAACGGAGATAAGAGAACTTACGTATGAGGATCTTTCCACACCTTCGGATTGCCGTGCAGACTCCAGTTCTGTGTGACGACCACGGCCGAGGGAGGGATGTAATACCCACACAGGGTGGCACCGTCAGGGGGCGGACTGCGAGGCATCGATCCAGGGGCCGGTCCATACAAACGGAGACTTTCATGTATCACCGCATTCATGATTGGTAGGTCTGCACAGGCAGCATCCGTGATATCTTCCGGCAATCCCGCAACTTCGGACTCGAGATCGGCCTGCAATTTGGGGCGATTGAGCACGCACCAAATGATGAATGTCAGAGATAATGCCGTGGGGTCCGAGCCAGCCAGGAGCAATGCCCCGGCATCAGTGATGATCTCCGTGTCATTGAGGCCGCCAATTTTGCTCTCCAAATCGCCTGCGGCCAGGGCTTTGACGAACAGATTCCGGTCTCCCCCGCCACCGCGCGCACCACGGGCAATTGCCACGACGCTCTTGCCTGCCTCAAACATCATCTCCTGTGAGAAGAAGACGTCGTGTAGCCGGGGCACCCCGTGTGCAAGCAGACGACCTAGATAGTACAGCGGTGGGGTGAAATGCTGCAGCAGATGCGCCAGGTCGCCCATGCGACGTTCCAGCATTAGTACGAAGGGATCCTTGGTTCCATTGCGCACCGTATCATGTCCGCCATTGAACGTTAATTTGCACACAGTCTCGTTGGCCATCAGAGTCCACCAGCCTAGGATTTCCGCTTCGCCCTGCTGCGCGTCGTGGCGGATTTTCTCAACCGTCAGCGCAACAATGTTGCGAATCGTCGGCTCCCACTCTTGCCGCAAACTATTTAAAGTGAAGCCTTTAGCGTACAGCTTGCGTCGGTTGCTGTGAAGCTTGGCATCGCGGAAATTGAAGATGTTATCAACCGGACCGGGAGAGAGCAGCTTGTAAAAGGGGGCTTTAACGAACCCCGACCCCATGCGGTGGATTTGCTTAGCAGCCACGGGATCGGCTATGTCGACCTCCTTGGGGCCGATGAGCACAATAGGCCCATACTTATCGTGGAGCGATTGCACATAATAAATCCGATTGTTGGCAAATGATGCCCAGGCGAGCCGAGCACTTGTCAGGCGCGCATACCAGGGACCAGGAACCTTGCGAAGGGGGCTGAAATATGCCGTTTGAAGAATCTATTGAGTAGTTCAGAGTCACATTCTTCCAGTTATCAATCCAGAAGTTGCGGAACTGCGACTTACCTTGACAATTGTGCTCAGAATCCAGGCACCACCCACGGCGAGGAACCACCAGGTGAACGGAACTTGCTCGATAGCGCGAATGAGCTCTCTGGACGGAGTTTTGGCCATAGTCTATAGAGGTGAACAAATATGCAATATCTAACCTGTCGTTTGTCTGGGACGAAATCGTCTAACATATCTTGAGGCACAAAAGGTCCCTGCTCGTACGGACACCGGACGGGGAACCAGAGCCGACTCGCCCACCGGAATCTTGTCCTTTGATCTTTTTGTTGTTTTAATTACCGTTTTGCCTAGTATATGACGCTATTGCAGTCGGATATGCGCTACACGTTTTCATTATGCGGCGTAATATGGTGTTTTCCTCACTCTATGTATGATTGAGGCACACTTGCTATGATGATCGTTCTATTGTTACGCTCTAATGCTTTCTGTCAGTAGCGATAGCGCGAGACACTAACCTGCTTAGTTCCTACTCACCTGCACTGTAGACTAATGAAAAGAAATGACATCAATATACCCTTGTTAACGAAGAAATCACCGTCTCGGCCGTCGGGGACTTGTCGCTCGCCGAATGCAAGTATTTGGTGAGAGTCCCATCGCTTTAGCCACGCTCCAGATAACGCTCTCGATCTCACTAAAGGTCACAGTGGTCATAACAGAACAAGATGTCAAAAATAGACTACTCTCAGCTTGGCTCGACCGGGTATGAAATCCCGCAAGATCTCACCTGGAAGGACCCGGCCAACCGCCCGTTGCGGGTGGTGACCATCGGCACCGGCATCTCGGGGATCCTAATGGCATATCAGATCCAGAAGCAATGTGCTAATGTTGAACATGTTTTATATGAGAAAAATGCGGATGTGGGTGGTACCTGGTTGGAAAACCGCTACCCCATGGCCGGTTGCGATGTCCCGAGCCATGCCTACACCTACCCATTTGCCCCGAATCCAGATTGGCCCCGGTACTTTTCTTATGCGCCTGATATCTGGAATTACCTCGACCGGGTATGCAAAGTCTTTGATCTTCGCCGCTACATGGTGTTCCGCACGGAGGTGGTGGGCTGCTACTGGAACGAAGGCCGCGGAGAATGGACAGTCCGACTGCGACAGCACTCTGGCGAGAGTGAACCTCGAGAGTTTGAGGACCATTGTCATGTCTTGATTCACGCGACGGGGGTATTCAATAATCCTCAGTGGCCTCAAATCCCCGGCCTCCATGACCGGTTCCAAGGCCGAGTGATCCATACCGCACGATGGCCCCACGACTATGAAGAGTCGCAATGGAAGCACGATCGAGTAGCGGTCATTGGCTCTGGAGCATCCTCCATCCAAACGGTACCCGGGATGCAACCCACGGTGAATCATCTCGATGTCTTTGTCCGGACGGGCGTGTGGTTCGGAGTGCTAGCGGGCAACACTGGCAGCCAGACCAAGGAATACACGCCTACCGAGCGCGACGAATTCCGGCGCAATCCAGCGGCGCTTGTAGCCCATGCAAAGGCCATCGAAGACCAGGTCAACGGCACCTGGGGGGCCTTTTACACGGGATCCAAGGGGCAAATGATGGCGTCGGCGTTTTTCCGCCAGCGCACCGCCAACTTGATCAAGGATGAGCAGCTACGGCAAGGGCTTGACCCGTCCTTTGCGTTTGGTTGTCGTCGCATCACCCCCGGGGACCCCTACATGGAGGCGATTCAGAAGGAGAACGTCGATGTACACTTCACCCCCGTGGTAAGCTGTACAGAGAAGGGTGTGGTGGGTGGTGATGGGGTAGAGCGCCAGGTCGACACGATAGTATGTGCCACTGGCTTCGATGCCTCTTATCGGCCACGTTTCCCCATCGTGGGCCGAGACGGCGTGGACTTGAGGGAGAAGTGGAAGGAGTACCCCAATTCGTATCTGGGTCTTGCCGTGCCTGAAATGCCCAACTTCTTCACATTCATCGGCCCGACGTGGCCCATCCAAAATGGCAGTGTCATTGGGCCACTGCAGGCCGTCTCTAACTACGTGATGCAGTGGATTAAAAAGGCTCAGAACGAGAATCTCCGTAGCTGGGTGCCGCGACAGGATCGCACGGATCAATTCAATGATCATGTCCAGGAGTGGGTGAAGCATACCGTGTGGACAGATGAATGCCGAAGCTGTACGTTTCCTGTCTCAACGGCCACGACTGAACGTACTGACAAGAGCCATTTAGGGTACAAGAACAATGAGACGGGTCGGGTCAATGCCATCTGGCCCGGTTCTTCGCTGCACTACCAGCAAGTCATCGACCAGCCTCGCTACGAAGACTTCGACATCCGCTCCTTCCATCAGAATCCCTGGGCCTGCTTGGGCATGGGGTGGTCGATCCAGGACCGCAAAGGCCCCAAGGAAGCCGATGTTAGTCCACATCTGGGTCTAGAGGAGATCGACCCTAAATGGTGGGGATCAATCGAACATGACGGCGGTTCCAGTGTAGTTTCTGACAGTAACCTCTAGGTACGAAGAGGTGGGCGGCAATCCGCGGACATTACAGGAACAACTCAAGGGTCATGAATCGCCCACTGCGCTGCATAGCAGCAAGGGATCGAAGTCCTGGTCTGCAATGGCGGTTAAATGGATTCCAGTGGTCCTGCTTGGCTGGGCATTTGTTCGTTTCGCGTAATAGCCTTATGTGTATAGATTAGAGGTCCATGGCAATTGGCGATGATCCGTTTACATTGCACGAGGTCTAAAAGCCTTAGATATTTCACATAAATATTCTATTAGAGATCTTTCTTCGGCCTGGGCTGGGCCATGGGGCAATCCCCGAAATACTTGTAGGTCCAAGGGAAGAAATGGAATAGCAGCCCAGTCATCACATAGTATACCCCTTTCCACGGAAACGCCGTCCCATCTCCGATTGCATTGACGCTCACATTCATCATGTCATATCTCTTATCGTCCGCGTTAGCAATCTCCACCATCCCTGCTGCCACATCAAGGAAGGAAACCGGCGTCTTCGCGGTTTTTGTGCTGAGAGTGTGACCGCGTTGCACATCGTGCACGAGTCCCCCAGGTTTGACGAAAGTTGTGGAAACCCAATGCTTCTCAGCACGTAGGACCTTCTCGGCCTTTTCAAGATCACTGTAGAGATTACCAGCGGCTATGTTGAGGACTCGGTGAATGAGGGGTGGAACGTCGGTGCACAAAGAGTCTTCGAGGCTAGCAGAAGATAGCACAATTAACTGGGGTAGAGCCTGACACCCTTCTGCTTGGAGCTTTCTGAGAGCGTTAAGCACGGCTTTGGTGCAGTCCTGGGCGATGGTACAGTGTGGCATATTGTCGGGAATTGCCACTACCATGAAGACGGCTCGCGTGCCTCGGATGCATTCAGATAGTAGCGAGACATCCTTCAGCGACCCTTCCCACACTTTCACCTGACGGTGTTGAGTGATCTCAGGATGCAATCGGTTCAACTTTGAAGCAGACCGACAGTAGGCGTGGATCTGGTTGTCGGGCGATTGCAGGAGGACGTTCAGTAGTGCCTGGCCGGTGTTGCCAGTGGCCCCTAGGATGGCGTACCGACGCATTGCAATTGTGTAGTCTTCTCTGGGAGTACTGCAAGGGGATAATCCCACAGGTTAGAGGAGCCTACTCATCATTCTCTCGCTGGGAAGATGGCAGTCTATGATTAAATTCGGTTCAAGGTTGGGGATTCTGAATCTCGCTCTCCGAACATCCGTACGCATACAAGTACAGCGCTGCGAGCCGCTGAACAAGAGATAAAGTTCCACTAGTGGAAGGAAATCAAGTTTGGATGCATTAGAATGGTAGGCTATTCACGCATTTGTCGTACAGGTCTATCCATCAGATTAATGATTGAGACCATTGTCCCGGTCTGCCTCTAGTGGCTTAAGCTCTATATATTCACCCAAGTTGCAGCCAATCCATATCACGTAGAAGGGGGGAGCTCCTCCAGATCTGGGAAATCATCCCAGGCTCCTTCATCTCCACACCAACGCACCCACCGTAACATGATCGCAGAGACCTGTGAGTGCTGTCCGCGGCCTTGAGCCGACATCTGCTTGACCTTTTCGGTTTGCCGCACCCAATTTGGATCCAACATGCGCTCGACCGAATCCATTGTCATGTGTGCCAGCGTTAGAAAGTCTGCCTTCTTCAGCGGGAAACCTTCCTCTCCCTCGAAAGGTTGGCACACATCTTCGGCGCACATCAGTGCCCGGATGACCTTGCATGTATGTCCGTCGTCCTGGTAAACTCGTGCGCGCCGCACCACGTCAGGCCACCCAGTTGCCACTTGCTTGGGTTGGTACCTGGTGATTCTATCTGGGTACAACTTTGGGCATCCCAGGGCCGCATAGGTGACCAGGTCGGAGCGTACTTTCCACTCCAATAACCGAGCTCGTGTCTCTATACTCATCCATTCCTGTCTATTAATGGTGGGGAAGAATACGGCGGCCGTCAGTGTATGCAGCGTAACAAAGTCGAGAGCTTCTACTTTGCGTGGATGCTGGGCCGCACCACAGATATAAGCCGAGGCTTGCAGCATCTCCGCCGTCTTGCGCGCGAGATCCTCCTCCGTTCGTTTTACCTGAAAGTGGGACAAGTGAGGGATTAGCTCCTTCAGGGCTCGTTTCAGCAGTGCATCCGCCATTCGATTGTTGCCATCTTCTGGCCCGACCGCTTTAGAGACCACCGGGTCTAGACGCATCTCGTCCACAATGGAGAGGATTGGGAGACTTTGCGGTCGTCCGTTGCATTCCAAATGCTGCTCAGTCGCGTTGAGGAACTCCGCAGGATATGATGGGTGCAGACACGTTGAAGCCAGACATTCCGCCACTAAAAATGGCTGTTGAAACTCCAAGGCAAATCCGAGATCGATCAATGGGTGGAGAAAGCCTGTACACAAGATCTTAACAACTGATGCCGGCTATACATCGGGGTCATTCATACCTGCACACAGTCGGGCTAGCAGATCCTCCGCCAACGTGTCTCCCTTGAAAAGATAGTCATTCAAGACCGTGGGGATACCCTTCGCCGCCACCTCAGCCTGGAAGAAGCGCACATAGTCTCCATATAGCTCGAAATTGCCTAGCCCTTGCCGAAAGAACTCGGGATCACGCAATTTAATGGTGACGGAGGGATCGTTATAGTAGGTCAGAAGCTGAAAGGGCTTGTTAAAGTCATACGCAGCTTGCATCTCGTCGGGAGTAGCTCCCAGGGCCCACAGCGTCAAAACATGGTGGCTAATGTGGTCTGGTTCGCTGGTCAGTAGAGGCTCCGCTGTGTCTCAATCAGGACACTCACTGTGGAATCCCACAATTTCGTCATGAAAGGTGTGAAACTTCGAGTAATTGCTCATAACTAGATCCGAGGCCCGGTCTGCGCTTTTCTGCTCCAGGTTTTCAACATGAGTGAAACCTGGTGTGTCCGTTGCAGAGAGCTGTATATTCCAAGGAGTAGCTTGATATGGTCCCTTCTGAGGGTCTGGTTTGCCAGCGACTGCTGATACATGCGATTCCATGTTTTCACACTTATCTCAGTTGTGCAATGTGTCGTTCTCAACCATGAACCACTAGACCTGTCATCATTCATGCCCACCTCCGCGTAATTTATATGCTCTCGGCAATGTTGCCTTCGCTGACCGAACATTCGCACCCTTCTGTTAGAAACACTCAGCCCCTCAGAATTCGAAAAGCAATGCTGAGATTTCGACATGTTTCCAGCAACATAGAAAGCCCAGCGGGGGTTAAGTCCCTTGTAACTGGGTAAAACTCCAAGGTCAAATATATAGTTGTAAAGAATTATGATAGCGTGTACTAGGGCCTTGTCGTATTGGGGAGAAGTAGCAGTTCAAGCTGATATGGAAAAAGCTGCAAGTGCTTCTTAATCCATGGATATAAGTAGTATAAAAAGAATTTAGGAATAGTCCAGCTCAGAGACAAAGTGGATCAAACGAACAGGTCTCGACTACCCCCGAGCTTGGAATCCTATGCAGCTGTTCCATATTCTTACATTTCATTGCATTCGGATGGTATACGAAGCCCCTTGGTACCCGACTAGGCCCTGCAACGCGAGACTACCCGGTCGGGTTTCAACGGAGATTTCAGCTATAAGCGGTGAATCAATCAGTCGAAGGGTCCACCACAATACTTCCTTCTTCAAAATGTCAAGCTCAGCATCCTAGTGCGGCCTTTTACACACTGGTTTCGACGTCGAGGGGGAGCCTTGATGCTTTAACAGACAGTAACCTATCTACTATTCATACCATCAACGTCCTTTAAGGAGTACTGCAGATATTGATTAGCCAGAGACAGACCTGTAGAAGAAATTGATGCTTACTTTGTACCGATCTCTTGTACCTGGCACATTCTATTCCCCCCCAATGGCTCGAGCCGGACAAACCGCCGACCTTTCGCCGCTGGGTCAGCCCTTGGAGTTTCACTTCGCCCGGCGCTCCACCCTAAATCGTTTCCTCAAGGCTGCCATGAATGAGAGGCTGTGATCGTGGTCGGAAGAGAAACCCGCCACTCGTGGGATACCAAGCTGTGAGTTGATCGAGACATATCGTACCTGGGGACGAGGCAACATAAGAGCAATTGTGACTGGGAATGTCATGACCGACCCCAACCATATCGAAGCCGAGGGAAACCTGATAATCCCGCTTAACGCTCCATTCTCTGGGGAACGGTTCCATCAGTGTGCGGATCTAGCTGCTGCTGCCCGTGCAGATGGATCCTTAATCCTGGCACAGATTAGCCATCCAGGGCGCCAGGGCCCTTCTCACCGTCAACCAGAACCGATCAGTGCCAGCGATATGCCACTGGATAACCGGAATAAGGGGAATAACTTTGCCGTTCCTCGGCCTGCCGCCGAGGATGAGATTCAAAATCTAATTACGGGGTTTTCCCACGCGGCCGAGTTTCTGGGTCGAGCCAGATATGATGGGATCGAATTGCATGCAGCTCAGGGCTATATACTCAACTAGTTTCTCTCACGAACGACGAATCTCCGAACGGACCAATATGGAGGCAGTCTTGCCAATCGTATGCGTTTGACTTTAGGGATCCGTGCAGCCATCGCGGAGAAGGTCCGTCCGGGCTTTATACTTGGGATTAAAATTAACAGTGTCGAGTTACAGCCAAATGGATTGTTCCTGATGAGGCCTGCCAGCTGTGTTATGCGCTTGAAGAGCGCTAATTCGATAAAGTTGAATTATCTGGGGGAAAATATAAGAACTTGGGTGAGGATGAGAATGCAAAGCATGTCATCTCGAAGCATCACGAGGCTATAGGCTCTCTGTTTTTCTTGAATACATTCTGGATATACTCCGTGTCTTCTTTGACAGGCGACCGCGGAGAACTGAACGTAGCATAGCGCCTATTTTGGATTCATTTGCATTGTGAAACAGAAGAATGAATAGGACAACGGTGAGGAAATCTTTCCATCTGATAGACAACAACTTAGATCCGACCAGGTAGGGGCAGTTCGAGAGAACTGATTGTCACCCCCGGTTCCCTAGACTCAAGCAGCTTGCCCTGTATGGACAGAGAGAGTGTCTTGGGGAAAGAACTTTCAGGTAACCCCTCAACAGAACCTCCCTATCCTTGTTCTCTCTTCCGAACCACCTGAGTATTCTACCTGACGGAGAATATCTCCATGGTTATCCCGAGTCGCCATGCTGCACGTAAGCACAGCAGCTTTCGCAGGGTTGGTCACGGGATTGGGACAAGATCCACGACGACGGGACAACGAGGATGGAGACCGTCGACACAGATCAACCAGCCGGTCAATCACATCGTCAATGGGATCCA
The DNA here is from genome assembly GCF_009193645.1 of Aspergillus pseudonomiae. Taxonomy (NCBI): domain Eukaryota; kingdom Fungi; phylum Ascomycota; class Eurotiomycetes; order Eurotiales; family Aspergillaceae; genus Aspergillus; species Aspergillus pseudonomiae. The sequence continues at coordinate 51,419 of NW_022476065.1, read as the reverse complement.
ACGAAATGGTGAAGTGGCAAATCAGACAACAGCAGATCTTGGCTGCAGGGAGTCTCAACAGAGCGACACACTTGCCTGTGTCGGTCACCAGTTGATAATCGTCTTCTCGGACTTGCTAACAAATTGACGATCCCTTATACGCAGGGCAAATACTATGGAAACGATAAATAGAGAAACAACAGATTTATGAAATTCGCTTAACTGGCTGCTCATTCTGTGGCAGGAAGAAACAACGGGAAGATAGGCTGGAAATACAAATGAAAAAGCGGTAGGGGCGTCGGTCTGTTTTTCTGCCGTTCAGTACTCTCGACCATTGAAAGCAGCTCGCCCAGAATGCGCTAATCCCTCCTGGGTCAAGCGCAGTGTGGGCACCAATGAGAAGCCGTACGGGAGATTCCCGGGAGAATTTCGAAGGTTTCAAGTTTTGGACATCCAGGAATTGAACCCAGCCCTGAGAGCATTCAAGCTGTACAATGCACACCAGTGTCCCTTCGGAGCAACTACACTATGTCACTTCACAAAGTAATGTGACTGCGTAATTCTGTCGTTATTCTGGTGACTCGATATCTATGGCGATCGAGTATTGAACAAGGATAATACTTGTCTCAGGGAGTCTAAGACTACAAGATATATATTGCACCTGGGTCAAGATAGATAACGGCAGTACACCAGATCGCCCTGAGGCGAGGGGTCGGTGGATGAACCATCATCATCATTATCGACTGTATAAATGACTGAGCCGGCAGCCCCTGGCTAGAACTATATGAACTGTAGTTTTTTTGTTCTCATGCCGAATTTACTCCGCACTGTTGCTTGGGCATTTCATGGGCGGGTTCGGGTTCGACCCGACCCGGCGCTGGGTCGGATTTTGGGAGGTTCAACCCCCACCCCGAACCTGCCGGACTTTAGTTAACCCGCCCCGGTTGTACCTTCCACTAGGCCGAAATAGATCTAGTAGGGTTGAGTCAGCATATGTCTTACCGAACTCGGTCTAGCATTGTTTATGTTCGACGAGGCATGTTAAGGCACGGTTTCCAGGTTGTGTCAGTTATTTATCTACAATCGCCATGATGGTGCATCTCTTATTCAATCTCAGCCTCGATGACGCCCTCCACAGCCACCGGGTGCCGGGAGATGCTGGTAACCTTAAACCCGCCCTCCTTCAACAGCGCCCTCCACGCGTCCTGGGTCCTTTCCAGCCCGCTGGTACAGCTCATCAAGGCCAGGTCCAGCGGGGTCATCAAATGCGTCGCGCCCTGTGCAGGTAGCACAATTTCGTAGATTAGCAGCTTGGAGTACCCCGGCGTCATGACCTTCTTCACCTCGGCAAACATGCGCGCTACGTCGGCATTGGGCCAGTCGTGCGGCACAGCGTGGAAGAAATACGCGCGCGCGCCGGTAATGGGCTGCGGTTGGAAGAAGTCGTGCGCCATCTTGTGGATTCGGCTGTCTAGTCTCTCCTTGACATGCGTGGTGACCACCTCAGGCAGGTCTTGGACAATGAGGACATTGGGCGGGAGCTCGGGGTGGCGGTGGAGCAAGCGTTGGGCGTCGAGGCCTTGAGCGCCACCCACGTCGACGAAAAGTGGCTTGGTCAGGTCAGCCCCGGCCACAAGGGACTGGGTATCGTAGACGTCCGTCCAGAGCATCTTGTATTGAGTCACCGCCGTCATGACGCCCTGGAACGAGCCACCTGCTTCGGGGTGATCTTGGACGTAGCTAAAGAAGTCCCGCCCGAAGACATCGCGGTAGTTGTCAAAGGAAGGAATGTCAAGCGGCTCTTTGTAGCCATTCGTGGCCAGAAAACGCGCAAGGTTCCGGCCACAGGGAATGGAATGATCCAAGCTGCATGACGAGTGAGTTTCTATGAGTCCCGTCCGGACATTCTAGGTTCTGGTATTGCTAGCCTTGTACACGTACCCCGCCTTGATTATTTCGCCGACATGCGTCTCTTTGGCGCCCAGGGCCAAGGAGGTGGGCGTCGACTGCCATGTATCAACGCCCACTTCCTGGATCACGTGAAGGGCAGCGATGTGCCTCAGAAAGCGACGCAACAGGTTCGGCTCGCAGGTTGTATGAGCCCAGCCGAGAAGCGTGTCAAGCGTCCGTGCCGCGCCTGGAGTTTGTGTATCGGCCTCAATCCATTTCAACCAGATATCGAGGTCTTGAAGCAGCTGAAGGCCGGCAACGAGGCCGGGGCCCTCGAAGGCGATGGCCCAGCCTTGCTCAAAGGGTGTCTCAAGGCGGGCAAGAAGGCGACGAGCTGCTTCTTTGGCAGCAAAGCGGTCGGCTGGTGCTGTGAATTGGCTTGGCTGAATTGCGTCGAGGGTGGAAACAATATCCGCCGACATCGTGCCAGTCTGGTACCTTGCTGTTGTTTACTCCGAGTCTGTTGATTCACAGACTTGTCGATGAGCAAGACTTCCACAAGCTAGAAGGTGAGTATGTGGACTACTCAAAGATATGAGGGGTCTTACTGGGAAATGAACAACGGGGAGAAGGGATTGCCCAGCCTTAAACACCACAACGGCTCGAGATCTTATTGGGCCTAAACACTGGGGAGGCCCGAGAGCACGGGGAGTAAGGAGGGTAACTAGAATATCCACTAGGCAGTGCCCTGTAACCGAGTGGTGACCGTGATGTCTGAACAAGGCGTCACGGATTCATAGTGAAACAGCCTGAGAACTTGCAGAATATATGCCGTCTATACATTTTAAAGCTCTGACCCAATCCACCAAAACTTTAGGGTAAGGGACGGGTAATGTGGGGAATGACAGTCTGAATAGGACACTTTAAGAGATCTGCAAGGCTAGAACAGAAGTGGACGGAAAATATGATAAATTGTACATCTACCGACATTAAATGCCGTGCAATCTAAAAAACGTTATTTCGATAATATCGATATAAGTTTTCCCGAGGTGTCGATCGCTGTCTACTCACTCTTCCGACATCCGAGAGCCATATCCAAGGATTCGATACCCAATGATTCCACACCTATGCGCACATAACGCGTGATATATTGGTTCTCAGATGATCAAATAAATATGTCTCGATGATTAGATCAATAATATAAAGGGCAGCTGAGCCCAGACGAGTGATCCGTGGAATCCAGAAGCACAAATTCCAGCCTTCCCAATCGGTGCAAGAGGTGTGCAATCGGCGATTTGATACATCATGAGGTTCTCAACTATCTCATCGCTACTAATAGCTGGATTGCCACTAGCCACTTCATTGCCTGCCACAGGCACTCCTAGCTTGGGCAACATAGAAAGTCCAGGCAGTGGGCCCTACCCAGCTGTAGGTCTCCCTGTCGAGCTTTGGCTGATATGCCTCAGACAACATGAAACACAAACCTAACATGACTTAGGATTGGTTTACCGACGCTTGTCTATCCAATCACACCATCTACTTGCCTGTCTCTGTGCCCCCAGGCGTATCCCTCCCAGTCCTCGTCTGGGCAGAGGGTGGTTGTGACAACAATGGGACGAAGTACGTTCCGTTTCTGACTAACATCGCTTCATATGGATTTTTAGTCCTTGCATCCGGTCCCCCAAATGGAAGTGGCTCCACCACTGCACAGTTCATGGCGGATGCAGTCGAATGGATCACGGCTAGGGCAGGAACACCGGGCCGGTATGCTTCGGTTGATGCCACACTCATAGCAGCGGCAGGTCAAAGCTGCGGTGGGCTGGAGACATATCGAATGCGAAGCAATGACCAGATCAGTATTTTGGGTATCTTCAATTCGGGCTTCTTAGGAAATGAGACTTTTATTCCCATTGTCGGGGGGCAGGCGGCTGAGCCCCCAGCTACTATTAAGGAAGTTCACAAACCGGTGTTCTACTTCTTGGGGGGACCTTCTGACATCGCCTATGCCAATGTACGACATTTTCCAATTTCTGCTTGCCCCTGTAAGGTCCAAATGGCGAGCTGACAACAGGTCTTATAGGGTGAAGCGGACTATCATAGTCTTAAGGGGGTTCCCAAATGGATTGGGAATTATCCCGTGGGACATAGTGGAACATACCACGATGAAAATGGTGGAGCATTCGGTGTTGCTGCTGTGGACTGGCTGCAATGGACTTTTAGACGCAACCAGACGGCGGCCAGCTTTTTCACCAAGGGTGGTGCACAGAAGGACGGATAGGAGGAAGTGGAGAGCGAGAATTTGGAGAAGCTCTTTGCGTTTATCCCGAGCAAAAAGATGACGTAGAGAGGTATCTGAAGGCCATTGCTTGACTTTGTTTGGCCCTTGTGTCGAGACTTGCTATTTGTTTTCGGGAATTCTAAGTCAAGACACCTTGATAGTCAGGAGAAAGGGATTTTCACGGTAATAGTTCACAACCTTATCACTTAGAAGTTTCGCTCGCCTCTTGTAAGTAACTGTTCATGTTCGACCTAGATAGGCAAGAAGAACCACCCTAGATATGCTTGTTATAGAATCATGAGATATCCACCTTGAAGAAAAGAGACACAAATAATCTCGCCTGACAGTGTTGGTCTATCCCACGGCACCATCGGACTACTATACGAGAGTTATTTCTCTTTCACGTGCCTACACCAAGCGAAATGGTATTCATTCTATTGCTATGACCCTTATGATGTAACGTTATGTATGGTAAAGGCGCACACAGAATTATAGCGTCACTAGGAGCTAGTATGTAGTCCTTTGGTTATGTCAACGCTCCATGTTAATATCATCACTTTCACCTAGCACCGTAACGCAGGACGTGGCCAATGATGTAGGATATTTGACCAGGCCGGTATGTATCGTGCTCGATTGTGCAGCCATAGGCATTGAAAACCATACTCGATTTATTCTCGCCATATACAGGCCAGAAAGGCAGCGCGGTATCTTATCCTCTTCTCAGCCACAGGAGGGTACGGGTAGAGAAATGTTGAAGGACAGTACAATGACTAACTTACCTTCATTAGCATTCGGGTTCAAGTCGTATGCGAAGGAGACCCAGGCTTTGGTCATTTCTGAGGCGAGTGCCCTTTCCCATGCAACGTCGGGTATGAGATTGGAAAAAATATAAGGGATTTCCGTTCCGGTCGTGACCCCTGCTGATGGTTCCGAACTGTTAGCCGGGAGTTGGTTGAACCGATAGCGATATACAGGCTTATCGCCGTTGTGTTTTGTAAGTTCTTCGGCAATCATCCTTGCTGGACCGATCTGCACCATGTCACCAAATATCGAGCAAGCCTTCTTGTCTAATATGCCTGAACTTAACATAACGTCCCCGGTGTTATACGGACATCCTTCCCGGGGATCATTAGTGTAAAGGCTTAGCAGATCTTTCACCATGGAGTCGGGCAGACGTTCTGGCCGAAAGTAACCATCAGCTAACCGGAACGATGTTAGTGCTGGAGGACTATAGGCCTGTAAGTAATGGGGGTATGGGCTCACCTAAGGGGTCCATCAATTCATCCATGGAGTCGATTCCAGTTGGAGCCGAAGTTGTCCCCTCGTCAGTATTGGCTTCCAATATCAGTAATGACAAGAGCAATGGAGATATCCTTCAAGTCGGGAGGACTCACTCCCTACAATAGTAGCCACCTTTACATATTCCCCTGCGGGAAACGCAAACTGCACAGATGTAGTCGTGAAGCTTCCGTCAATCGACTGGCCCGTTGCGTCGCCAACGCTTGAAAGGAACGTGTCAATTGGCAGGGCCCTGATACAGTCTAACTGTTCAGCTGCAGTCGATCCAGTCAACGTGGAGCAGGAGGTATTTGTGATCAAACTATCGAAAGTCTGCTGGAATGAAGTCGTATTTGGCAGCGTGAGGGGAAACGCTCCGCCACTCTCTAGAATGGCCCCCCGAAATAGGCCGTCATCACGGCCACCATAGGCCATCATATGCGAATAGATGGAAACGGCTCCAGCTCTGGACCGAGACTAGGTTTAGTCATATCTTGCCTTGTGCAGGCCAAAATCAAACAGACTTACGACTCTCCGAACAGCGTTACTTGGGGTTCGTTATCATAGATCCGTAACCTGCGAAGAGGGACACACCAGGATACTACCTTTCTTGGGATCGCCACCAAAGAAAGCAATGTTTTCCTGTAGCCAATGCAATGCCCGTCGCTGATCCAGCATGCCGATGTTCAGCAGACCGAGCTCCGCCATCTGGCGTCCGTTTAAGAACCCTAGGGATGCAAGGCGATAGTTCTGCGCCACCTCACCTGTTAGGTCATGCTAGAATTAAGCCAGTTGTTGGTGGAAAGACACCTACAATCGAGACAAATATGACTGGCTTTTTGATTTGGGCGGATAGCGCGACGATATTGGCTCCATCAAATCGTGGGTCCCCCTACATTTTCGTTAGAAAAGTGTGGTGGCCACTATCGATGCACCGTGGTATGTTGACTTACTATATATCCGCCTGTGAGCCCACCCCCATAGAGCCATACCAAGACTGGCACCAGTGGAGAAGACGCGTTCTTTCCCACTTCATCAGGCTGCCAGACATTCAATGTAAGACAATCCTCGCTCTGTTGGTACTTCGAGTTGGACTTGCCATAGCACGCTGGACTCATAGTAGTTGCGTTCAGTGTCCCAAAGGATGCGTTAAGCGGCACTGCCTGCCGCAGTCGCAACGGTCCTATCGGTGGTTGTGCATAGGGAATGCCCAGGAATCGCTGGATTCCTTCCGGGTTATTCTTACTTCCAAGGATAGTGCCATTCTTCACTGTCACCATGGGCTGTGATTCATATTGGCTATCTCCTAATGCAATGATCTGCACAATATAGTATATGAGAAAATGAAGCAAGACTAGACGCATCATGCGGATTGCAAGTTCGTGGTGGAATAGCTTAATTCGCGTATAGAGTTGGTGGAAGGTATATCCCCAAATACAACAAAGTGTACAGAGTTGGACCCAACAGAGCCGAATCCCGAATAAAATGGCTGTCTGGATGTATACGACGCAGTCCGTGATTTCACTTTATGCATGATTGTCCGGATGGCGGATGCAGAAATGGCGGCTCCACGCTTTCTTCCGCTCGGATCGCTTGAGCAAGAAGACTCGGAAGTCGGGATGTGAATATCATGCAGCTAGGTCCAAGCCACTGTCCAGTAGGAGCTCATACCATATAGATCGACACAAAGAGGAGTATCCCACAGATGGATATACGTGGAAATGGAGGGCCACCGGAGGCCCTATGCTGGCTATGAATCTACTATGGTGTCCAAAATACTCGATCCAAGCAATAAAATCAATTTCCTACTCTTCCGACTGTCTTGCGCGAGAGCGCCTTTTGCTGTTATGTCAAGGGCGGGTTATTATTATATGAAATGAGTTATTTACATAGAAACAGCCGAATAGTCAAAGTCCATGGGGCTACAACTCCCCACGCCGAGTGCAAAACATTCCAATGGTGCTGGATCTCCCAGAAATGTGAGAAGATCATCGTGTGTTGAGAAAACGTTAGTACATGCTGAGTCAAGATGCATGACTTCCTGATCAGGGTTCGGCATTTGAGATAGAGCCTCACGTCGCAAGCTGCCCTCAGAGATTGGGACACGGGAATGATGAGTTCCTGTAGCCCAGCCTATGGGGATATTCGGCGCCTCATGCTCTCTCGTAGCCCGCTCGAGAGAGAATTTGCAGACGTGGAGGATTTCAGTTATCACGTCGGCGCATCGTTGGGCTACTTTCAGTGTTTTCATGGACTCCAGGATTTTCACGGCCTTTTGCACGTCTTGAATACGTGTCTCGACTGAGGGTTGTGAGTATCCCAGAAGAATGGTATGGAGAATAATCAGACTGGCATAGAGAACATAGAAGGTGTTGTACCACCATGTTCGGAAGTAATGGCGATGCTGATAGGCATCATACGCTAGAGTGATTGTCTTCTGAGCGGCCTCCAGGCAGATGTGCCTGTGGTCGACTTGGATATCGCTGCTTGCTATGGACAGATAGGGTCGGTGAATGAACATCTGTGCGTGATGAAAACGTAGTTGCAAGATCAACTTTTGTTTGCTCACCCACTCATTCTCGGTGAAGGTGTCAAGATCAAGATCAAGATGCTTTGGCAAATGGAGCTTCCAACAAAGCAAATCCTGGTCCAATGTGGTTGCCAACTGTGACATCCGCTCCGGTGAGAGTGCGCTCGAGGAATGGTATAAACGCTTGGATGCGCATTGTAATATCGCCGAGAGGTCAGCTAAGACAGTCACAAGCGCGCCTTCACTTCCATCCCCGCCTGGATGATTTTGAGAGGTGGATGAAGCGAGCTCTCCTGACATGCGGTTGTAGGACAGCCCGTATTCATTTGGCCCTGCCAATGTACTGGATCTTCTAGATAGACAGGATGCTTCGACATCCTGGTAGTAAATAGCCCACCAGGTTCGGGCCCTGGCCAAATTGTGATAATCAGAATGGGATCGATCATCGCGAGAAATGCCGATCGCAAGTGCAGTTCGCACAGCCATACCACTGTACATATAGCAGGCATGTGGCTTGGGCGCATGTTGACAATATATGGATAGTAATAGAAGGGCCTGGGCGCTTTCAATGGAACAGACCTCAAAAACGTCTCCTAGCAGCTGACGCGCTCTGCGAAAGTAGATTTTGGAAAGGAAGATAGAGGAAGGGATGTCTCTTGGGGGTCTAGTTGCTGAGCGTTCAGTCAGACTAACTTCAAGCTCAGTCCGTAGCGAAAGAAAGGCATCAGGACTGGCAGTTAGCGCCACTACTGCTAGCACTGCATTGTAAAGAGCAAAGAGGTGCATTTGATCTCGCCGCAGCTGCTTGACTGTGCTCTGCACCCAGACGTCCTGCTCACATCGTTGAATGAAGGACTTCCTTTCCAAGAATGGCAGCGAGTTATGGATATTATCGAAGAAGAGATTGACGTACTCCATCTCTAGCCTCATCGGACTGCCAATGAAGCAATCCCAAACGCCCGATTGTCCCAGTCCCACCGTGACATCTCGACCGGTACCCGTCGATTTCGTGACCGGCGGCGATTCCTTTCCGATAGACACGGCCTCGGGGGCCTTAGGAAGTTGAGACGTCCTTCCCGCCGCTGTGACCGGGGCCGGTGGAGCTGAATCAGGGATGGTGGACTGATCGTCGTAGAGCATATCCACAACTGATAATGGGGTTTGAACTGCATTCCTCGGCATATCTACGTAATCTCCAGAGAGCTTTCTGGCCGTAGCAAAGAGCTGGCTCAGCAGGGCAAAGTTAGAGCTGTTGCCATAGAACTCGGTTCCGGTCGTGTGCGTATTCTTCCCTTCCACCCCTTCTTGGTTTACTTCCCGTATGTTACTGGGTGTTATCCTCGCGCTTGTCTGTACTGCATCAGAGGCGATCTCACTCGGTCTCGCTCCTTCGGACCGATCATGGGAGCGGATGTCGGCTGGGGGCGGCTCGTCCAACCGACAGGCATCCCCAAGCGGTCGAGACGAATTGGTTCGTCGTGACTTCCTCTCTGAATATACACAATGAAAGCCACGATCTAAGAGTGTCAGCCCACTGCATCTAGCCCCATACGGTGGTGGTGCTGATCTTACCTTTGCATGTTTGGCACGGGAGCTTTTGATTACACTTCATCTTCTTCCTGCGACACATGTCGCAGGCCTGACTGACCCTCTCGTAGAACTTCCTTTTCATGGACGACATTGCTTGCGGTATGGAATCCTCTCCTACTAGGGGTGCTATTTCTCGGTCCGGTCTGTTTGGCGGTGGATAAGGTCAACAACGGCCTGATCCTGCGCAGGCGCTGCAGACGAACTGGGGCAAAATGTGGGGAAGCCCTGTTCCCCGCACGTTTCCCGCTTGTACAGAAGACCCACCCGGCACATTGTCCCAAGTATATCAGGTAGGTTGAGATACAAGCCTCTAATTTCCGCTTTCCGATAGCCGACATCCGACATTCGACATCCGGCAAGTGCGTGGGTGGACCATGGCTGCCATGGAGATTGACCATGATCATATAAATCTCTCCAAATCTGGATTGCACTAGGATAACCACAAAGACATAACTCCGACAATACATCTGGACACAAGCCAAGACAAGAATATGGCTGCTGCCGATACTGAATTCCCCACGAACTGGGACGTCAATAAAGGCCACCTAGTTCATAGTGACGACCCGGAGAAAATCTACCGGGAATATGCTCATTTGCGCTCGACATGCCCGGTGGCTCATGTGGATGCACACGGCGGGTATTGGATCCTGACTAAGTCTGATTATCACCCCTTGCCAAACCTAGCTCGAGTGGACTGCATACTGAACCGCAAGACAGATATGCCGATGTCAAGGCCACCGCCTCGGACAATTCCAAGTTCATCTCAGCAAAGTGCGCTGTTGTGCCCGCAGATCCCCGGGGAATCCGACGACCTCCGCTCAAGTTCGATGGCGAGCAGCACGCCCCCTACCGCACCGCTGTAGATCGAACCCTTAAGCCTGCTCGTTTGAGAAGGTTGGAACCAGTCCTGAGAAGCCATGCGGAGCGGGAGCTTGGCCGCTTAATCCAACAAGGTCATGGGGACATATATGAGGAATTTGGTGCGCAGTTTTCCGGTTGGGTGGAAAAGGAGTGGCTCAATCTCGACGAGCCGGATTCGAAGCTACTCTCCAGCGCAATCACTCCATTTGTGACGGCCTGGCGGACACAGGACTGGGCCCTAGTCAAATCGTCCAGTGATATGTTCTATGAGATTGCTAGGCGCGTCATTGCATCGCGGAAAGATAAACTGCTTGATCCGGAAGAAGATCCTGCGTCGAGTTTGCTGATCGAGAGGGATCATGATGGCAATCCTTTGGATGATCACAACTTAGTGTAAGTTGATTGAGAGAGTCATTCTGCATTGCATTTGGGCTGACAAACCCCAGCGGCTGCATTCGCCAGATATTGATCGTTGCAATGGTTGCTCCAAGCATCATCATTTCCTCCATGACAAACCATCTGAGCAAGGACAAGGAGCTACAAAATAGACTTCGTAACGACAACAAGCTTCTACCAGCGGCCATTGAGGAGTTCATTCGATTGTATGTTCCGTACCGTGGATTCTCCCGAACAGCTTTGCACGAAGTGGAAATTTCGGGTAACAAGGTTCCTACCGATGAGGTATGTTTCTACCTTCTTAGATATCATCAACAAGATATAATCTGACTCAATGTGCCAGCCGATCACGGTCGTTTATGCGGCTGCGAACCGCGACCCGGATCAGTTTCCACATCCGGATGAGTTCATTATGCACAGAGACAATATCTCGACACATCTTGGATTCGGTCACGGTAGGCACCGCTGTGCCGGGATGGTACTAGCACGCATGATGCTGCGAATCTACCTCGAGACATTGTTGGATAATACGGTCGACTTTGAGGTCGATGGGGAGATACATTATGCCCGGCTACCAGAGATCGGCCTGACTACTTGCCCCATGAAGTTTTATCCCCGGCCACAGGAAGATCTTAGAGCTACTGGGGAGAATTTGGATTAGAAGTATACTGTTTGCAATTTGACTGTATTACTTTGAATTCGTCTCATGAAGGATACCCTGTAGCTCTTGGCATATTTCCCATGATAAGAACAAAAGACCGTCTCCTAGAATTGAGACGGGACCTTATTGATCCTCATAAAATGTAGAAATCATGTTTTCTAAAGATGCGTAGATGGAACTACATGCCCATTAGCAATTGTCTAATGACACGTGCAACCCTAGGAACCTTGATCAAAGTGTGTCAATTGAAGTTTCTGGGATACTAGTCCGCTTCCTCTCCTAGTATCTAAGCACAAAGTATTTCTTTTCATGGCCAATGCGCCGCGAATTAAGTCTCTCCGCCTCATATTCCTCAGCGGTCCAATTTTCTGTCTCCTTCTTGCGCCTGCGGTTCTCTAGCATATACAACCCACGAATCGCCGCGAACCCAAGTAATCCCACTGCCACGATAATCAAAACAGCGATCACGGATATCCGATACGATGGTGCATAACTCTCTCTGAATATCTGCCCGGCAATGACTGCAGATATATTAGTTAGCCCGAATAAACCCATCGTGACTGCACGTGTGGCATGGTCTGGTGTATTGTCCGTCAACCATGCAGCAATCAGCGGGTTTGCAGTGCCCGAGCCGATCAGCGCAACATGGAGGAACCCGTAGCGAACCTTGTTGCTTTTACTGGCGATGAGGACAATGTACCCAACAATCGAGATCAACATCGATAAAATGGCAAACCCGGAGCGCTCGTGGAAGCGGTCCGAGAGCCAGACAATGGTTAAAAGGCCTACACCACCCCTGCCTGCGGTTAGCTCGGTGATCAGCTTATTTCCCAGAGCCTCACTTACACCATGAACGGGGGGACTGTCATCAAATTTGCCTTAATGGATTCATAACCCATTCCCTTGACCATCAGAGGTAGGAAGATGGCAAAGCCATACGCAGGCGTAGTGGCACACAGGTTGCACACAATGATAAGGACTTTCTTCCAGTCCTTCAGAGCCTTGACGATATCCTTCGTGGTGAGGCGATGATCAGATTCCTCAGCATTGGCTTCTGCCATGTCTTCGTGTGCCCCTCTATCAGTAGCCATGCGACGGATCGCATGTGCTCGCTCCCCTTCATTCAAAAACCAGGCTGTTCTCAGTTTGTTCGGTAGCATTGCCAGCGCCAGGACAGCGACAAATATAGTGACACTTCCTTCGACAAGGAAAAGTAACTCCCAGTCCTTCCACTGTGTCGACCGGATCTGGAAGCATCCATAGGCAATCAGACCAGCAAATGCCCCCGAGAACGCAAAGCTCAGGGCCAACATCCCCATCCGAAGTCCGGCGTGGTATGCAGGATACAATGTGCCGATATAGTAGTATGCGGTGGGAACATATCCAGCCTCGAAGACACCGAGAAGCAAGCGGAGGGCCATCATCTGTGCACGGTTTTTCATGACAGCCTGAGTGATTGTCACCACGCCCCAGGCTACCATGATGAACGGTAGCCACAGACGAGGCCCCACAATTCTCCCCAGCATGACGGAGATAGGCATACATGGGATGAAAGTAGCGGCATAGAGAGATACGGCATTCGGCACGTCATTGTGCTTGAGATGCAAGTCCTGGCTGAACGCTGCACTTGACTGTTAGGGAATCTTTCTTTGTATCTCAGCGGAAGAAGAAGAGGAGCATTGAAATGCTCGGATTTCACATACTTTCCGTGGTCGCAGCGTTGCTTATGTTCGACTTGTCTACTGCTTGGAGCTAATGGCAGAACCGTGAGCAACTGTGATATCAAAATACAGACGCGATATGAACGGAAGACCATACCAAGAAGCCCACTGTTAATATAGAGACAATGACGCAGTCAAGCTTCAGGTTGAGCTGGCGATCCAACTTGGTATCTTGAGGTGTCGATGCATGATAACCCTGTTGTTGCTTTTGAGATATTGGGTCATATGAAACATCCTCAATCTGTTCATCATAGGCTTGTTGGGCGTCAGTGAGTTTTTTTTGGGATGCCATGGCGAAATCGATCAGTGAGGAGGCAAGTTAGAATTATCGATTTTGCATTCTATTTTGGAAGATAGTACCTTGTACATCGACCGGCCTTTTGACAGTGATGGATTGGCAGATCTCGAGCCCCTCCGCCAAGTACGAGTAGACGATATAGTTCAACCGAGCCCCGGCATCCGATATCCCATATCCGACTTCAGTCAGTCAAGAACGATGAAAATTATTCCAGCACTGCGAGTTCCAGAGATTTATTGCAGACTTACAACACCTCAAGGAAAGGAATAAAGCCCAAGTACTTGATAATATCAAAGCATCTAGGGTTAGTAACTCACAATCCTGCTGGGTATGCAGATATCATCACGATGGCGCCAAGCAAATTCGCAATTCAGAGTTATATAGTCCAGAGAAGAGAAACAATAGCAACACCATAAAAGATCTATCCATGACATCGGTAGCTATGACAATGTATTACTGGACGTTTTGTTAACCTTGTTGACAGAGGGGGAGGTCGTTTGCCAATTCCCGATTCCGTAGCAGCCTATGGCCCTACGTAGTGAAATTGAAGCAATAACGTCTTGGCGCCAGGATATGCACCTAAGCAGCTCATTGAATATGTGAGCATAGAGGTACGCTAGCCGCTTTGAGCTAGCCCAGGGCTGTTGGCCCCAGCCTCCAAATATCGTACACCACGAGCCATGGTTAAGCAATATATGCACCCAATCGCTAACTACCAGGAAGTAACCTATACAGCAAGCGTGTCAGCACTGCCCCGAAGCGTTGGGTAGAAGGTTAACACTATTACAGTTCTACTGCACAGCGGTGAGCGTTAAGGCCCATAACTTGTTGCCAGTCATGTCGACGACAACCGCCAAGCGCAAGCGTGCGAGGAAGGCATGTATCCCATGCCATCAGCGCAAGCGAAAATGCGACAACGTATATCCTTGTGGCATGTGCACCACCTACAGATACAACTGCAGCTATGCCGAGAATAATACCAGTGGTTCTATGGACGGCGGCGTGCATATTCCGCCTCCAGCCAAGCGTGTCAGTCTCGACGGTACAAGTCGTCTGAGTAGGACCCATATGCGGCGAGCACATCACTATGGCGATGACTCGTTGGCCAAGAGTCCCACCGTCGTGGCCGGTGCATCCCCGGGAATCTTTGACGAGCTGAAGTTCAGATACGCCGGGGCATCGGCGTCCATGGCATTCCCGCACATCCTGGGTGTGGCTCTCGGTTCCGACAACCCTCCAAAGATGCGGTCGTTCGCTTATAATTTTGGCATTCGCCCGGAGGAGGCATCCGGTGCTCACTGCTTTCTGGGAAGTCTCATCTCGGAGGAAGACCTTAGTTTTTTCTCGGATGCGTTCTTCTCGGTATTGGGCCCCATCATGGACGTGATGGACCCAAGGATCTACACGCAGCGATGTCGGGACTATTACCGTAGTTCTGGCAGCAACAACGCCGCATTTGCCGCCGTGGCTGCTGGTATCGCTGCTCTGGGATCGTTCCTATCTCCTAATGGACACCCGCGGGAGTCTGACCTGGTGCAATATGCGAAAGCGATTCTCGATGATCCGGCCTCCATGCGCTTGCATGATATCGACCACATCGTCGCATGGGGCATGCGAGTGCTTTACCTACGCGCAACGACCCGCCCCAGCAATGCTTGGATCGCTTCGTGCACGCAGATGCACCTCTGTGAGGCGATCGGGCTACATGAGGAAGAGAATATCAAGAAAATAGCGTCCATCGCTGGCGCTGCTGTCGTTGGACATGACGCGGACCGGCTGAGGAGAATTTTCTGGATCTCGTGGGCCGGGCATAACATGCTGTCCTATGAGTACGATCGTTCACCTGTAGGATTTCGGGCCGTGACTTGCCAGTCTATCATCTCGATACCTGGGTGTGTTGCCGATCAGTTCGTACAGCTGATCCAGATCATCCCATCGCCCAATTCTCCGTTCCAGCTCGAACTGCGCCCTCCCAATCCGAGTGAAGAGCTACTTGAGCGTCTCAAGGCACTGAATGAGCCACAATTTACCCATCCGTTCCTGTTGGTGACGAAGGCGGACATTGCATTTTGCTTCTATCGACGACTGTACCAGCTCAAGACCCGCATACCAGACGATCTCATTAAGTTTGTCATTGATAGTGGCAACGCCGCAGTGGAGGCGGCCGAGCAGCAAGCTAGCCAGGGCCGTCTGTTCTGGAACGTCATCGGCAGCGTCTTCCAGTATACCTGCATCCTGCTGGCCATTGACACGCCCGTGGCCACCACCCACATCGGCACCGCATTGAAGGGCTTGGAGAACCTTGTCAAGGCTGCCGATACAGCACTAACGCGGGAGGCATTGTCGATCGCGCGGCACCTCCTCAGCCTTCGTATGGCAAAGAAGCGAAAAGAACTTGCTCAGCTAGAAGCTATCGAGGCGGGCTATGAATTCTTTCAGACACCGTCGGCCTCTGAGGCTAACACTGCTGTGCCAGATATGGATTGGGAAGTGGAGTGGGATCAGTTCTTTATCGAGCCATATATATCTATGCTCGGTCCCGACATCCAGTTGTAATCACGCCGGAAAGCTGAGCCTTGTAGTTATAATAATATGATACATATAGAATCTTGGAAAGAAGACTTACTGCAACGAAGCTATTTCTTTTACCAAGTTTTTGGATTCCCCGGAGAGTATGTAAGGGAGTCTCGGATAGAGGGCACGTAGATATGATGCCTCACCGCGAGAAGCAATAGAGTATATATATATTTGTGCTCCTGGCAGGAGTTTTAACCCCTCTTATTCAACGAGGCTGAGAGCATGCTTGGAGCTCCATCACTGAACCATCAACGCCATGCACATTGTGCGGCTTTACGTGCGGCCATTGAGGGATTAATCTTCTAACGCCGCACCACCCTATGAGGCAGAGTTATCTGACCCGCTCATGCGGCTGCGGCGGAGAAGCGCGGGCTTACTACCAGTCTCTGCCTATCGCCGTGTGTAATATGGCTGGCGTCGGCTGCTATGGCTCCTTCGCCCCGAGTCCTCTTATCTCCGAGCGAATCAAGTCGGATATACTGGAGCATGTGGAGGTCTTTTGACCGAGACGTTTGCGTACAGTCAGATATGACAAGGCTGCGATGGAGATAACCTCATAGAACTGCTGCACTGAACACTGGGTCTGAAATGTATAAATAGACGGGCATGCCCTACTCTGCATAGGGATAGCCAGGCATTTACCACTATCTCACAAGCCTAAACACCTTGAACGCCTCGTCTGACCATAATAGCAGCGATCCAGACATTCTCAACCATCAACCCAACCACGATGCCCAAGTACGCCAAAGACCAGTCCGTCGACTTCAAAAACACCATCGAAAGAGTCGCGATTGTCGGCGTAAGTAAACCCCTCGGTGACCCCACGTACGAAACTAAACTAAACAACGCATTTAGGCTGGAGGTACCATTGGGTGGCATATTGCCAACGCCCTTTTACAGACCGGAAGGCACACAGTCACGGCCCTTACTCGCAAAGGCAGCGGGAACAGACTCCCCGAGGGCGTCCTCGTCGCCTCAATCGACTACAATGATGAGGCCAGCATGGTGGCCGCCCTCAACGGTCAGCAATTTTTGATCATAACCATGGCCCCTACCGCTCCCCGGGACTCCCACAGCAAGCTTGTCCAGGCGGCCGCCAAGGCCGGTATTCCCTATATCATGCCGAACGGGTATGGCGGCGACATTGGCAACACGAAGCTCGGCGAAGACACAATGCTGGGGCCCGTCGCCAAGGCCAATAGAGACGAGATTGAGAGGCTCGGGATGCAGTGGATCACAGTGTGTTGTGGGTTCTGGTACGATTACAGTTTGGCGGGCGGAGATTCGCGCTTTGGCTTCGATTTTGACAAGCGGTCCTTGACAATCTATGACGATGGTAACACCAAGAACTCGACGTCGACGTTATCGCAGGTTGGGCGCGCTGTGGCCAAGGTCCTGAGTCTCAATGAGCTTCCCCAGGACGAAAATGATAACAGCCTGACTCTGTCCACGTTCCTCAACCAGGGCGTGTACATTACGAGCTTTGTGGTTAGCCAAAACGACATGTTTGAGAGCGTCAAGCGTGTCACTGGCACCACCGACGGCGACTGGACGATTACCCACGTGGATACCAAGAAGCGATACGAGGATGGTCTGGCGCAGGTGAAAGTGGGTAATATGGCTGGCTTTAGCAAGATGCTGTACGCCAGGGCGTTTTACCCAGATGATCCCAGTGATCTCTCAGCCAAGGGGCAGAATGAGCTGCTTGGGCTGCCGGAGGAGAACCTGGATGCGTCTACCAAGGTTGGGATAGATTTGGTCAAGGAGTTGCAGCTTCGTGTCGAGCGCATGGCTGCCTAGAAGATAGTGCATATAGATATAGGGAATTGGCAGTAGTTGATGTATCCATATATCACGAGGATTACTTTGGCGAGAGAGAAGATCTTTGGTATATTTCCAGCCATATCTCGTCATGATTCTAAAGAATTTTAATATGGTCACTACTTTGAAAGTACACTACATACATACATGTCCTCCCTTTCACCTCCCTTTGAATCAAGAGCGTATGACGTGTATTTGTCCCAGACTCCAGTACATGGTGATGTACCGGTCGGACACGCTGTGACTCACTTGGAACATCCTAGCAATGTGTCCGACGTAAACTAAAGGGATGGAAATTTCTAAACATGGGGAGATGGGCTCTACACCTGGACGAGAATGCGAGCAGCATGACAGTGACTATAAACTCTACTCTATACAATACGCATATCCTACCTTCTAGGCATATCCTTGGCCCCGGTGGAGTCAAGCTCGGATGGCAGGACTGGGGATTGACCCATTTCGGTGGGTGGCGCTGCAGGGACCTGAGCATAAGCGTGGCCGTAGTGATGATTGTAGGCCATTCCACCTGGGGCACTGGTCGCAGCAAAGCTCGCCTTTAATCCCTCTAGCTCTCTCATTGAAGCTGACCTCTGTTTCCGCTCCCATGCTCCCCAAATCAAT
Source organism: Aspergillus pseudonomiae (assembly GCF_009193645.1). NCBI lineage: Eukaryota > Fungi > Ascomycota > Eurotiomycetes > Eurotiales > Aspergillaceae > Aspergillus > Aspergillus pseudonomiae. The sequence continues at coordinate 32,918 of NW_022476065.1, read as the reverse complement.
GCCGAGCCGGCGATTAGACCAAGGGGAATGCCCAAACCCAATCCGAGGGCGAGTCGTGTCGACTGATCGTTGTTGTCTCCCGAGGTACCTCCTGAAGCGTCGCTGCTACTGTTGCCCGAGGATGAGGCTGAAGAAGAGCTGCTGCTCGTGCTGCTTTTGGTGTAGTTGGCTAACGCTGCGACGCCTGGCATCACGGTTCCGATGGGGACTGTAAAGGCACGATCGACGGCACATTCAATCGAGTTGTTGTCGATACTCACGACGTTTCCACAACAGTATTGGTCATCGATGGCATTGACAACCCGGTACCCCGTGCCTTGGTCCCAGCGCGCTACAAGTCAACCCATTTTAGTATACGCTTCCCACGATGGTGGCCGACAGAAGTCAAACAAGTCGAGGAGCAACGTACCACAAGGCTCGGCACTTTTGCACGCACCACCCCAATTTTGGTCCGTGCAGCTACCTCTTGACATGACCGGATGATTCCCCGAGCTCTGGAGGTAGCAGAGGCCGTTCGAGAGACATATGTCATTCTTGTTGCAGCAGGTGGTTATCTCTGCGCTCGTATTGCAGGGAACGTCGGCCGTGGCGATATTGCCGTTGACAAAGTAGCAGGTCGCATCAGAGTCCACCGCGACCGATGCTGTGATCAAAGCTAATAGTGGTAGAAGACGAAACATGGCTGACATGATGTGGGTTTTACTGTTGGCCGAGCTTGTTCATCTAGAAAACACTCTGGCGGTATCTAAATCCCACGTCAGTGCATCCCGGATATCGACTGCACCGTTGGCATGTTCAGTTGGGTAGAAAAAAAGCAGAACGCAGGTGGGGAAGACAAGGGGATTATTTGCCATTCTTAATCAGCTCGGTAATTCATCTCACCAAAGATTAGAGGACCTCTAGGGCATGCAGCTAACCAGCGCTAATGTCTAGGGCATCCGCATCGGGGAGTGTTGGCCCCAAAGTGGAACTGTGAGCCTCTCGTTTTGCAAAACGGTCTTCAAATCGGAGTGTCCGTTTGTTTAATTTATCACGTTAGCCCTGAATAGCCTTTCAGGTTGTGCTAATCGGGGCGCACTGAACTTCCACTCATGGACCTCCAAGCAGATCCTTTTCCTCACAGTTCGACCGAGGAGGGATTGCGATCGACAAAATCTCACCCTGTCAGCCTTGAGCCTTGCCATATTGCAGTCTGACTCGTAAACTTCCCTGATGTTACTGGTAGTGGAGAAAATCTTACCTTATTGTGTATTAGCACTTGCACGGCCTTCTTGGCGGTGGGTCTCTACGCCATCCCTGACCGTGATGAATCAGGATAGCAATCGATAGATTCGGGTGTCCCGAATACAGAAAAATATGTTCTCCGGAAGTTGACGAAGAGGATGTGATATGGGACGCAGCATAATGCAGGCTTGTTGACCCGTTTCCCGTACATGCTGCAGGTACGTACCTTACCATCATCACCGCTGGTGGAGATATATATTGAGCCTGGGTGCAGGTTGTATGACAAGTACTGCAAAGAATGATATATTAAAAAATGTTAGACCACGATTGTTATACAGTGGTATTCCAGAAGGACAAAGGTAAGCCATGCAAAGCAATTCTCTAACTCAATATCGCAGATTTAGCCCATAAGCAATTGGACGGCTTCAGCAGGTGAGAGAGGCTTGGAATAAGGAGTTCCTTCTTCTTTGTGAGGTAGGGGACGACCGGTGAGACCACTGATGAAATCATAATCCTTTGGCCATCCATCTCTCCTCCCACAAACCTCTTTGATAATGGAGTACATGCACTAAACAGGTATATTAGCAATTCGGCCTGTTCGAAAACGGGAAGGTCAAGCCATACCACATCCCATAAAAGCCCAGAGCCACACTCTTCCTCAACGCCATACTCTGCAAGATCACACACTGGCAGGTTCCATCGCATCATTTGCCATGCAGGAATATCACTGCCGGATGTTTGCGGAACCCAGCTGAAGTATGAGTCTATGTTGACCTTGGACTGCCATTCATTTGTCGTGCGCTGCACAAGATAGGAAGATCTTGCCACATCGTATCCATTGAACCCATAGTCGTCTGGTAATTTGTCCATACCTTTGGGGATATGGTCATTGTCCCCTTGATGATACTGTTTGTTGTCAGCACTATGACTCTATGTCAGTGAGGATAGATAGGGGATATCGTACAAAGAAAAAAGCCGTATCATCCGGATTGCACCATTTCATATTGGTGGTATCGGTGTTTTCGAACATGTCTCCGTTCTTGTCGCAGGGGTGGTACGTCTCGCCGTTGCTATTTCGAATCGACTTGTTGTCGATCCGGACAATATAGTACAGGTCTTTTTGCCACAACATGTTGATCAACGGAGCGACCACATACTTAACCAGTCCGGCCTTCTCCGGAACCATGGAATATTTGCTCGTCTCCTCATCAGTGGGTGCGACAACACTCTTATGTGAAGCAAAGTTTCCCGTGTTGAGTATGCGTGGAAGAGCAGTCGGGCTGGTTACCCAGCTGGGATCGGTGGGAGGCTTTTTGAAAAACAGACTATTGTAGAAAACGTCCAGGCCCTGGGTCATAGCATTGTGCATATCCGCCGACTTGTCACCGAGCTGTGCATAGGTGTTAAACTTCAGGTCGGCTGGCGCTAGGCCACCCAGTGCAGCCACAGCGCCGGCTCCAATGGTCATGGCCCCGGCAGCGACACCGGCCATGGGCGTCAAAAAGAACGCACCCATGATGCTGGCAAACCCGGCGCCAATGGTCATGCCCGCATCTTCACCAAACTCGGTGTTCTCATCACCCTTGTGCGAGTATCGGAGGACCAGGCCGGCGTTTTTGAACCCTGCGTTTGTCCAGATTTCTTCCGTCATACTATACATAACCCTAAGGAACTCTGCCAAGTTGTGTACCGCAGTTAGAGCTTGGACCCGGTACATTCGACCCTCCTTGCACGGATCAACATCTTTTAAGTGGTTTACAGTGCAACTCCCGCGGACGCTGGACCAGCTAGATTAGCGATACTGATTGTCCGGAGCCTTGGAGGTACATACTTCGCACACTCCCATGAGTAAGGAGGAGGAACTTCTATTCTGCTTCCGTTGTACTTTGCAAGCGCATCGGCAAGACCGCCGGGCCACTTGAAAGGATGATCAGGGTCCAGATTGAGGTCCGGGTTGAGGGACAGCTTCTGGTACCAACCGGCGCTAGTTAAACCCCTGGTGTTAGCTTTGACGACATAGAAGAAAGTGTGGGAGAAAAAAAGTGAAGTTCTGGTCCAAGACATACGTAGTCGTCAGCCAGTTACCCATGTCGTTTTTGTTCCAGAGGTCCTTATCCAGTTCATCGAGGTGATTGCAGACCGATTCCATTCGATCCCTATCGTTCAAGGGCCAATGTTCACTAGAATTTCGTGTTAACTCCAAGTGCACTGCGCGGGATATACGGGTCACAACATACTAGTAACCGTCAGGAGCCTCCCCAATGGGGATCCCGGTCGCAGTCGGGCTGACTGGAGGTGTGCCCGTCGGCGTGGGTTGATTAGGGGGCGTGTATGCGGGTAAGTCGGGATCTACAGATGGGTCGACGTCGTCGGCTGCGGTGCTATCGCTTCCGGGGCAGGTATTGAACCACGTATAGGCCTACACAATTTAGCATTCGGCTTCGTAGTGCGCAAGGGATACAAGGGAAACTCACAACATTGCTTCTGGGGATGACATTATGCATGTCAGCACGCCCCAGGCCTCCAATATTTGGGAAGTATAAATTTGCCTATAGAAATAATCAGCGAGGTTGACTGTAATCCCTCCAGATTCCACTCACCCCACGATCCGAGCCTTGATATCGAGGGCCGTCGAGGAGTTCCCACTTCCAACTGGAGCCTGCGGTGGGAATTGGACCCTTATTGATCCAGACTTTGGTGTTGCCATTGAATTTGTCAACCCAGAGGAAGTCGACAAGACCATCGCCTGTAACCTGGTAAGCTTGGAGATCCGATGACCAGAATCCCAATCTATAGACAGACATACCATCTACATCAGCCCAAACATGGTTCGCACGATCGTATCCATGCGTGCGTTTGACTTGACCCTTCGCTTCAAACTTGTTCTCGCCTTTGTTTAACCATCCAACTGTCCGGCCATTGGGTCTGACCAGAAAGGTTAGTATGACGGTTCTCATAAAAGCTGCCTTGAAGCACTCACTCCATACACAGGTAATCCGCGCGGCCGTCACCACTGAAGTAGTCAGCCATATATTGTCCAAAGCATAGTGACTGGGAAGCACAAACTCGAGATCAGCCATCCGGACACCAATGTCGCGATACCCGACTCCCCATCCTTCGGTACATTTCACATTCCCAGTCACCACTCCTCTGTAATCTAGAAAGCCACTGGTAGTATCCTCATTCCAGTGGTTAATCCAAACCTCGGCGGCACCGGTCTCACGATTCACAGCCCAAACATCGCACTGTAGATCATTAATTGGACGATACGCTCAAGAGAATCGCAAGCCATGTTTAATTATACTTACCTTTCCATCACCATTGAAGTCTGCTAGGTGAATGCCCTTGCGGTCCCTACCCAGGTCGAATATTTGCGGTCCCTCGGGCACCCAAGTTGGAGGCTTATGGACGTTTCCATAGAGCAAGGCCCGTCCCGTTGGCGAAATCCAGATCTAAAGGTGACACACAATCAATAAAACAATTCCCTCTGGACAGCCAAGATGCAAGGAGAGAGTCAAAGCTGTGCTTACATAGTCATCAGCACCAGTGCCACGCCAGTCACAGTAGTAGTCACCATCGCCTGTGCAGAAATGTTAGCCACATCAACGGCATATACTAGGGACAATCGGAAGAGAGATCTCACCCTTGAGTGTAGTGCCACCACTTCCAATATTCTTCCACACAGTTGTATAGTGATTATAAGTATCGGCATTCTGTAGAGACTCAATCCACACGTAATCAGCACCTCCCTTGGCATAGACTTGGCCGAACTTGATGCGGTCTCTAGCACCCTTCACACCCATTCCAGCATGAGTGACGCCAATGCGACGCCAATCGGGAGCCAGGCTGCCTTTCCCTGTACCACGCTGGTTGATATACGTCGTGACCTTGCCCTCCTCATCGAGCCAGAGCCAGTCGGCGCGGAAATCACCGTTAATATCGACCAGGCGAACGCCGGCGATATCGCCCATGCCTTTACCGGTAAACACGGTTCCAAGGTCCTGCCAGTATCCATTGAATTCTGGTGTTGGAGCATCCTTCTGGCCACCGTTTCTCCAACACTGGATATCACCATTTCCCTTCACAAGGCAGTAATCAAGACGACCATCGCCGTCAATGTCACCGAGTCGGACATTCGCCTGAGCTAGGTCACCACCGGGCGCTTCCCTGACCAAGCCGATGTACTTGAACTGTGGAGGACTCCCACCTTGGTTCATTGATGCATACATAGCACCCTCCCTACTGATGCAAATGAAGTCGTCCAGTCCATCGTTGTTTAGGTCACCCCAGTGTACACCTGTTGCTTCTATTAAAAGTGTGGCCAAAGAGAATTTGTTGACTTCGCTACTCACCTCGCGCAAGACAGTTATCTTTGACATCAATCTTGACAGGCTCACCGAACTTGCCATTATTGTTATTTGGGTACATCCAGGTTCCTTTTCCATCACGAGTCCAAACCAGCTCATCGAGGGCCCCTTCACGGTGGGCACCTCCCTGGTTTACTAACTGCGCATAGTTGATACCAGGATGGGTGTCACCCTTGGAGCCGGTAATGCCAATCTGCTTAATACGGCCCATACTCTGGGCGTTATGCTTGTAATCGCCATCGTCCCAGCCACTGCCGCGTTGGGTCTGGATTTTGCCACCGTCATTACCTGAGCCGAACTTCTTCTCACAAGTCGTATAAGCCCAATCGCTCTCCCCGATGTCCTTGGGCTTTGACAAGAACTTGGCTGATTCCGCTTCTTGAATTGCGGCCCACCATACCGAGGCCATCTTCTTATATCCAAAGTCATTGGGATGAGTTCCATCTACCAGCTCGCTGACCTTGATAAAGTCACTCATCTCGGCCAAAACTATCTTGTCGCCATTCTTTCGGCGAGCAGCGGCGATGTTGCGGTATTGCTCATTGATCTTCACGACGTTGGCTTGGGCCTTGGGATCTCCGTTGGACAACAACGTTGATAGGATGATAGTCGTTCCTGGTATACCTTCATACAGACGAGTGAGCAACACATTCATCCGCTCTCCTGCCCTATCGACGTCCAGGTCTTTCACGGCATCGTTCGTGCCAGCACTGTCAAACAGGGAATTAGTCTCCAGAAACATATGTACATGTTATTCTACCGACGTACTTGATCAAAATAAGATTTGGGGCCTTCGGGATCGTCTTCTCAGCCTCTTGGGCAACCTGGTCGATGACCCATCCACTCCAGCCCTCGTTGTCCTAGAGATTTGGCCTGTTAACTCCATATAGAGCACGCCCCCGGGTCCACGATATACTTACATTATCTCTCATGGTTCCACTTTTAAGGGACCCCACCATGTTCACCTCCCATCCAGCGTGTCGAAGCTGCTCACGTATCCATATCCGGTATCCATTCTTATCACTTGACTTCAATCCAGTCGTGATTGAAGCCCCAAGTGGCATGATACGGAGAGCAAAGGGCTTGGCATCGCGAGCCTCCAAACGTGGGACACCGTCAATTGATGTCGATGGGTCTTGGATTTCGGTTGGTGAAGGCAAGGCCAGAGTAAAAGCAAACAGCGCCAGACCGATGATGCAAAGATGCATCATCCGGTACACGCTGCGATCCACCCTCATGATGAATGGGGCATGGAGTTCGTGGAAACAGAAAGCGAAGCGACAGTTCTCGCGCTCTTACAGGCCATTCTTATAATTCTTGAATATATCCACGTATTCACATGAATAGGGGTCCAGGAAAAAGTGCCAAGTGCCAAGCGCTACTGGCACTTCCACCTAATCAAACTACACCTAGAGCCAACAGACTGACTACCAAAGTCGAGATATCCAATTGGTACATGGCGGATATTGCCGAAACTTGGCAGCAAAACCTCTCGGCATTCAAGATTCAGATCATGTAGTATCGAAGCTTTCTTGTGCCTGCGGAGGCTACCTGGTGGACCAAATGACCAAATAGTCATTAGGCTTGGCTCTGGGCAAGCCTCCGTGCGAGACCCGTAGAAGCTTGATGAAGTTCCAAATGGAACGTTCTGCTCTATATTCAGGGATCTTCGATTAGTCCTATGTGTCTTCTATAACAGTTCGATGAAAGTGGTTCGATGCCGCTGTCTGCTGTCCATCTCGGCCCGTTGCAACTCGAACACCAAAGATACTGAGAACCTATACAAATGGCATGGTAGCTACTATTCAGGGGCTCTGGTGGGGATATCGCGTATATGTACGTCAAACTAGCGTACAGGTTAGCTTTTTCCCCATATGCTCTTCTTCCGGCCTTCTTCGGTCTGGCTAGTCGTTGAAGTTAACGGATGCAGAAAATGCAGAAAATCGCCCCCAAGATTGCAAGACATGGTGTGGGTCTTACCAAATAACCAACAGATATTGTTCTGCTCTCTGGCGCGGTGATTTGTGGGTCGTAAAATGATGGTGGCAGCCAAGTCGCTTAGTTCAATCTTGCCCCGTCTGGCGTTTGGCCCTGGCCTTGGAATTGCTCCGCTGGCCAAATTTTCATCTGAGAGCGATTTTTGGTGGCCTTATATTTCTGAAAACTAGAAGAACTCTTTCGAAGCCTAGCTGTTTAATAATTTCGGTATAATTAACACGCCACCCAACAGAATGCCTTAGTTCAGGCGACAAAACACAGCTCGATTACGTGTTGATTCTGTTGTCCTTTATTCTTGTTCTATCTTGTCAAAAGCCTCCACGGTCTTAATGTCCTACATATGCCTTGATCTCGCTTAATGGGCTGGGTTGCCTCTCGAGGAGCTGCCTGCCTCCATAGCGCGACGCCCATATAAATCGTTGCGCCCCGGATCCGCAGATTTTGAATGTATAGATGCAGACGGATGAGAATATACTAGGTATTAAATCCATCGCCGTTGTTTCTTCTGAGAAGCTTTTTCCTGCTCTAGCCCATCGTCTGGCCACCGTTTTGCTATGGGGGCATGTTCTTGCACCTGTGAGGTCAATACAGCAGGTTCATATTCTTGAGTTGGCCTCACTTGCAAGAGAAGTAACTTGGCAAATGCAGCGGCTGTGGCAGCAGCATATCTCTGCCAGGTCTTATCTTTATGAGAGTCAGCATAGTCACATATACCTCGAATGATCAGACAGGGAAAGGTGTTCATGACTCCAGCGCCTTCCATCTCAAAGCAGAGAACATCATGCTCGCAACTCATTTGATCTCTGATCTGGGCAGATCGGATGAGTTGATTCCCAGATGCGATCAACCCATAATGTATATGCGGGTGGGTTGATGGCCGGAGGCTCCGCTGAACCTGGAAGCTCAAGTCGCATGATTCACACATCTCGTTGTTTCCGGTGTCTACATGCAGATAGTTGGCATGAAACAAAACGTCTTTATCCTGGCCTGGATGCTTATACTCAGGGTGTGACTGCCCTATCTCGTCTAAGTAGCCTTTGAGAGTCAAGAGGAATGATGAGGAATCAGACTTCAATCCGCTAATTCGCAGACCGCAAATGGCGTGGAGGTGGGGCCAGACAGCCATTCAGCCGAAAATTGCCAGACTCAAACGTTTTGACGAGATCATACGCCAGGACCCCGGAGTATGGTCCGGTCGGTGTGCTGACGACTATATCGCCCAGGCGTATGTCATGATTTCGCGACGGAACACCGCCACCGATCCCGACTAACAGACAGAACGTGACTGCAGGAAAGCTGCGCTTCATATTAGATGCGACATCCGCGGCGGAACTGGTACCATATTCGCCATCTGGAAGGCAGGCTGCGACAACATTATGTTTCCCTATGCGACCTAGGGCATAAGCATGCGTATCAGCCGGAGGGATGCATTCGTTATGTGTTTCGTCGAAGGAAGCGCGGACGGCCTTTAGCTCTATTGCCAGGGCACATATGATTCCGACAGCATAGTCCTTTGGACGAAATTGCATCGCTTGTGGCTGCCGACTTGACCCCGACGTCTCTTCGTGGGAAAGATTCGCATGTTGGCGGAACGTTGAACTGGTCATAGAGCTACTGTCTATTGAAAGAGTGGATCTTGTGCTTCTCCCTAGCCCACTATCAATGGAAGAGGCATGATCCTTCTCAGTTGAACCTGCTAGATTAGACGAGGCATCTAGATCCACCGATGATGGGTCGCCCTTGTCCTTCCAGTACCATCTGTGATTTGTGTCAAAGCCAAAGACAATGCCACCGCTATCCCCGGGGTACGTGGAACATTCCATAGCCAAGCCCCGAGCTATTCTCTCGGGGAGAATGATTTGTGCGAGGTCGGAGTGATTGCCATTACGCAGTTGAAGACACTGACACTTACTAAATACCGTCTGCGGAATATACCAAAGCAAGTCATTTGTGAGTCTCATCGGTGACGCATAGAGATCTCCACATGCTCTCACTATATTTTCCAAATCCGGTACTGAAGCTGCGAGATAAGACCTGCCGACTGGTAGCGATGCCCACTCAGGGCACGGCTGGCCAACTGGCTGAATAATATCCCCAAAGTTCCGTCCAAGCAGTATGGCGGTGTGGATGGATCTAGAAAAATCTACCCAAGAGCGCCCCTCCGGGTCAATAATGGCTCGCCGTGGATAGAAGAGAGGTCGCTCCTTGGCTAGATCAGTGAAATCCCATCCTTCCAACCACGACCGGGGCACCTGGCTATAATCAGCCCTGGCTTGATAATCGATTATTTTCTCTAGGGAATCATAAAAGTCCTCCACGCGGTCCTCAAAGTAAACAAAATGGTCCTTTTCCTCGTAGACCTTGAGTTTCAGATTATACGGGTTGAGCAGGACTTCCAGTGCCGAGTCATGTTGGTATGGGTCGATGGCGTCTTGAATGTCTTCCGAGGCTAACATCAATCGAGAGCCAAATTTGTTGCTTTTGTCTTGCTTCAGAGACGCTCGGACCAGATGTAGTAAGGCACTGGCGCCGTTAACTAGCCAACCGCGTTTCATCTGTACGTCCCAGAGCATTAGGAACATCTGCGAAATCCATCTCATTTTTGCAACGTAGCAGTTTCGGCGGACATGAATGTCTTTATGGCCAATACTGAAGGCGGTATCCCCTGTGATGATATGGCCTGTGGACATGGAGACTTCTGCGAGAGTGCTTTTTCCACTGGGGCGCTGGAGGCGAGACTCTTCCACGGCATAAATAGCATCCGGCGCGCCTATGAGTCGTGGTAAGTACAATTTGGACTTATATAAATACTACAGTAGCATACCAGCATAGAGCTTCATAGCAGGACACCATCCCACCAAGTGCCTGGCTCTCTCCAAATCTGAACTGTACAGGTCGAGAGCAGGAAATTCATCGCTCGAGTGATATGAAAGACGCTCGCCTACGTCAGATTGTTGTAAGTGCCAGAAAACAATACCTTCGCAATATGCTGTTGGAACAAGCATTACTGAGAACCCTTTCAGGACAGTCCTGCCACCGAAGACATTCACCCGGCGCGTTCGCGTGAGCCCCGACAATATTTGGAGGGGAATCTCCAGCCCTGTGTTGGGTTCGGGTCTACGTGGAATGGGGTATCCTTCCACAATTACCGGATTTCTGAACAAGCCATACCAGCAACATCCGTTCGTCATGTTTGTCACGTCTTGTTCGTCATGATGTAGGCTAAAGTCAATTTCCAAGATGTGTGATGCATTCCACATCGGCAAATCGGTAAACCGACCTCTCTCGAGTTGTTTGATGAATGGCCGGCAGCAGGCGATTCCGGACTCGACAGGTGATGAGCGAAGAGCACACCCAAGCCACGCAAATTGCTCCCCAACTTCTGCGATGGAGTCCCCTGTTCCACGGATAGCTACCCACACGGCAGGGTATGTACCACTGTCGCACTGTAGAGCTTCTGCAAAAACCTGTACTGTGGTCCCATCAGGTAAGACGGCAAAAGGTGGGTTGTTATGCTCGCCTGAAGCAAACTCTGTTATCAATTGCAAAATTTGAATTCCAGTCAATGGCCAGGTTTGGCTCATGTACTGGCTGCATGTCAGCGCCTGGGCTGTCGTACGCGAACCCGTTAATGTTATCGCCCGTTCCATTGCATCCTTTGGGCTCTCAGCGTATTCCTGTTCTGTGTAGAAGGCGATTGGATTCCAGTTCAACCGTACGAAAACCTCGAATGCCATTGTAGGGGTTTTTCTGCTGATAATGGGAGATACTGGAAGAACAGCAAGTATGTAATCTCGAATCTGGTGCATCACGTTGGCTTCTGGGGGTGCTAGCATGCATTCTCGGTGAAGAATGGTTAAAAGCCACTTGTATGACGGGGAATTGATAATAAGCGCCCTATATGATTGAAGTTGAGGCAGATTACTATCCTCGCCGTCTACCTTACTGGAGTCTATCAAAACCTGGTCTTCATTTTCCATGTCTTCCAGGGATTCCTCAACATTGAAACCGGGCTCCGGTGGCCCTTTGCTATGCCAGAGGGACATCAGTTCCTGTAAAGGCATTTTATCAGAATTTCGATCTTCGCCATCCGCCATATCCTGCTCTTGATCAAGACCTTCGGATAAACTGTCAATGAGAGCCGCACTAATCTCACTTTTGATATAGCTAAGTTAGACACTTGGCATGCCTTGAATGGATTCAGTCCTTTGGTGGTATGGCTCAACTTACACCCGGTATTTATGGATAAAAACCATCACATCGAGGTGTGACTGCGTTGATGAGGAACGTCCAAGGCTTAGAGAAAACGCTCTCAGGAGTCCGGGAAGCCCTTCTGACATACGGTCTAGACTCTCAGTCGTAGGATGCAATGGTTGTATGGTTTTAGATATAAGGCCAACTAATTCCATGATATATCTTCCTTTCACGGTATCAGATATAGTTGAGGCAGCGGAGTAGATGCTTTGATCATCGTAATCTCTTGTAGGTGCAACATACTCATCTGTTTTGTTGCTTTCAGGATTGTTCAGCCCTTCATATACATGTATTGATGGACGTCGACAACCTCCATCGTTGATCTTCGTGTTACGTTTGGTCGTCTTTGGATCCTTATGGGTGGTTGAGCCATAGCCTGAATCAGTGAAGGCCAAGCCTGCGGTTGAGTAGGATTGCTGCCTTGACAAATAAGGCAGGTTTTGAACATTTGTTTGTATATTGGTCAACGATTGTATCTCGCTTGGTAGGGGCGTCATTTTCCAGATAGTGTCCTTGTTGTTTGAGACGCGTGAACCATCGTCACCTTCCCGCGAGGAGGAGACAGTAGGATGCGAACGGCAATGGTCGAGTATACAATTGTAATAGTCGCCCCACGATGCAACTAGTTTATGGCACATATCGCATGAGTTGGGGGGGAGCCAGTCGGACCTCAAAGTGGGTAATATCCAGCCGTGACAAACGACGCACGTTCTCGGCATGACGAAGCCGAAAATGGTCATGCATCCTGTCTCTTCGCATTGTTTCCCAGTTGCAGCCGTTCCTGTCACAACGATAGATGGTTCGTGGTCTATGAGTTGTAATATGGCGCCGTGCTGAACCTCGAGACTGGTATACTTTGCTGTGTGGTGTGCACCACCTGCATATGTAATCCTGGCGCGAACTGGGCAATTTGTCTTCTGGAGACCGGCGGGCAGGAGGATCGAACGGTAGCCCTTCGGGCTGAATCATAGAATCGATCTTACTAACCATTTCATTAAGAGACCCCTTAATTGCCACAAGCTGGCTGGGACCGATATGGTTGATCGCCGTCTCAATCGATTGCAGATTGAACCTTACTTGCACTTCAGCCGGAGTTGGGTGTGCTGGGAGTAGCTCATATTCAGTATTATTATGGCCGTCCCACCACCAAGAATCTAAATGTCCCGTTGTGAGTAGGTGGTCCTGTGGCTCAGGAACTTGTGAAGCCTCTAGGAAGCAGAACTGCTCAGCAGCTTCATCATCTGGTAGATTGTTCATTGCACAAGCCGCTTGGTTGCAAACAATCGATGGATCCTCCCAAAGATTCACATGTGATTCAAGCGCAGAACTATGTCGCTCCTGGCTCTTCTGTACCATTGTAATATGCTCTGTCGAAGCCCACAGCCTTTGTGAGTAGAAATGGGCGGAAGAGAGAGCGAAGGACTCGAGGTTGGGCGAACAGCCATGGCGGTGTGCATGACGAGGCTGAGCGAGGCTGAGTGTTCGCCATCTGTCGCATCACGTGGCGGGGGTGGTGTATACCTCTATGTAGTGTTTATATTTGGCAAGGTAACAGCGGATCCGGGGGAGCTCTCGGTACTCCAGAAGCCTTCATGTCATTCTGTACAGTTCCTTGGGGGGGGGGGTTGAAAATGGAGGGCCTAGTTTTCAGTCTTTCTTCCTTGTTGTGCCTAGCTATGTTATAGCGGGGCATCCGACCGTTAGTGTCTGCTGTATTTATCGATCGCGACCATCGCCCATAGCCCACACGTTGCCACTATATACGGGGGTATGTTGTATGCAGATGTTTTGATGTTCTTCACGAACAGACTTATCCTCCACCATATTAAAGGCTGAACCGCGTCCCTATGCTCCTTTCGGTACTGGCTTTATGATTATGTCAATTGTGAAGAAGTAATTTGCAGGCACTACTCCCAGCTCCCTACTTGTGTATGCCTGTAGGATAATTGAACTTGTAAATGAGGCAGGGGTGGAGTGGTTATCGGGTCGGGTTCGGGTTGCAAAATTCGGACCCGCACCCTCCCCGAACCCACACTGATTGAGGCTGCAAACAGCTTCTCTATAAGGTTGGACCCTCGTTCCCCAGCTTCACCTACATATTCTAATTGTAGTGTTCTTTCCCCCAGAGACGGTGGGACGTTGTCACTACTGGACGAGTCATCGAATGTCCTGTGCTTCGCTAGTTCCTTTGCCTGTTTGGCCACCTGGGTTCCAGGATATCGTCCTCGGGATCCGCCAGAATGGGGCGCGATGATTACAATAATGTGGGACGAATGGCCATTTTCGCAGCGTCAGTAATTAAGTTTTACACCCCTGGAACCAAGATCACAGTCAATCCCGCCGTGTCCATCTTTCCGGGGTACACAGCCACTGCCCCGCTTGCGAGCCATCTTGTCGACCAAGTGTTGGGCTTGTTCTCAGCTCATATTGGACATCCATCGCTGTGCCAAGACAACGATCGACCAGCTAGGCGTCCAAGGCCCCCAGCAGCAACAGATCGACAGCCTGCTACGAGCAAATCAGAAACCAGCTCGGTTATATTCTCAACGGACTTGTGTTCGCTTTAGGCTCTTTCGCAACGAATTTGGGAGGCCTTGTGTATATAGTTCTATCTTGGTATGTATCTGATAGATGATGGCCACGTCATGATGGGGCTATACATTGTTGTTCATGGAAAAGTCTCCCTCCAGCTAAATTGTCGAATTCAGCTATCTGGAAAGCCGGAAGAGTAAATACATAAATAGGCGATGTCTTCACCCCGAGGCCATCCTCATCCTCATACAATTCACAGTCACTTTGAATAAAACCAGATCAATCATCCATTTTATCCGTGATTCACTATGCGCGTACTTGTCATCATTGCTACCCTCCTGACCCTGGCCTACGCCGGGCCCGCTCTAGAAGAGAGACAGCAGGGCGTGGGTTGTAAGGTATATATATGGCATTGACTATCAAAAGTAGGAATTCTCTGATCATTCGATAGGAGGTCCACAGCCCAGACACCTGTGGCGCCCAGTGAGTACTCCTGACTTGCGGACAATGCACCCAAGAGATGCTAATATGTTCATAGTGGCCTGGTCAAGTGTGACGGCTCGGGTTCTTTTCTCGTCTGCTGCGTATATTACACCTTCACCGATTATTTTCTCACGATATCTCGCTGACTCGCTATAGAAACGTTGCTATTGAATGTGTTGTGCGGCGGGTCAAACTGGCGATTAGACCATCAGGGTTGTTTTGATGCCCTTGTTCTAATATATTATACTTGAACCAAATTTACTCTATTCTTGCGGAAGAGATTTAACGTCAGATAAAGTAGACACCCGTTGTGAGAGCGTCTTGTTCACGACTGAACCAAGGCCGTCAGTATGCTCGATGAACGCGAAATATATCTCATGCCTGTCCTGGAAACCAATATTAACAAACTGGCTAGAATGACGATTCATCTATTGTTAGCATCGACAAACTTACCGGCCGCAGCTATTCACGAAGCCATCCGGGTCAGGCTCACATAATCCAAGCATACTCCCTCTACTACCTAATAGCAGGCTCTAAGCCCAAGGGACTGCGGAATACCTGCAAATCGGAAGTCCGGTCGTGGGTCGCTAAAACCAGCCTCTAATTGGCGCGACTGACGCCGATTGTCCCCAAGAATGGATCCCTCGCTCTGCCTACTATCTTCCACCCTTTCATTTTCTCTGTGATCTGCCCATGATGTCCGCATCCTCAGAGACTACACAGCATCGTCGCAAAGAGTTTCATAGCGCACTGCGTGCAATCCGGGATGCGATTTCCCCGCGGGGTACAAAGCAGATCGACCCGCGCGAGGCAAATGAAGCACGCATTCGCCTGCATTCAATGCCCCTCGCAGACAAGTCCGATTACCCCCATTTCTTTGCCCCATTCTAGGAGAAGCTCGCACCCTCGGACCAACAAGAATATCCATGCTACCGTCAAGACATCGAGAACCATCGGATTGTGAAAGCTTTGCTGATATACATGCAAACGTATACAAATAGGGCGTTTCACAGGGACTATCTGAGTCGTCCAGGTATTCGCTACAAATCGTATGGATGACACAGTTCGCTCGATGTGTTACTATATTACTAATGTCACCCAATCATGCCGATGGGGCGATTTCAACTTCAAGAATCTTTTCGGGGATTTTGGAGTGTGTCTCTAACCTGCCCTACGCCGGCGGATACGCCACTGCCTCAGATGAAATGCCTCCTGGATAACGACGTCACGGGAGACGACCGACTAACGCAAGGAGACTAATTAGCATCGTCAACATTATGGTTGGCCGATTGAATACCAAGTCTCTTCGCTATCATGTTATAGCCCCGGTAAGCTGTGATCATCGTGGAGAAATATTGCTAAGTTGACGATCATAAGCTTCTGGTATACTCCATCATGGGCCCCTCGCATATTCGTGCTTTAGAGGCATATTCTGATGTCAAGAGTCTCATAGTGTGAATGACCAAGCTTTACGACATGACGAATCATAAGCCAGCAGTGGTGGATTTGTTTACCAGATGGTGGCTGGGACATGCTGTTGGAGGAGATACGGTGACAATTGCACAGACTGCGACAAGGCAAGATTAGTTCCATGGGTATAAATGCCGTGTACTAATAACTTGTCGGTATCGTCCAGGAAATATTCTAGTAAGACCGATGGCCTTTATTCATGATGTACACGCGTAAATGCACTGTTCAGCACAGCAGTTAGACATTAAGCATGTCTCGTAACTCCGTGATCCACCAACTTCACCAGGACTACCTGACAACTAATAAGACCGGACCTTATATCCCCCAGCCCTGTTCTATGGACTATTCATGGAACTAATGTCATTTTCGATGGCGTACTCGTAGTAGCTGGCCAGACTTAGGGAACCCAGCTTGAGAACATTTCAGCTCATCCTGAACACTTTACCCTTTGCCACGGTATCTACTTTTTCGATGCATCTAAATTTCAAGGATACGTCCTACACTATGATTAATTGTCTCTAGTGTTGAATCATTCGATTTGATTATTCATATTGTTAAACATTAACTATGTTAACTCCGCAAATGCGTTACTCGAATGTCAGTGACTCAATCCCTGCTGCACTGTGGACTGTCTACAGCTATGGTGCTTCTCTATGTGCACGGGAAGGTGCAAGTGATAGTATGAGCGTCACCACCAATACTTGCTGAGCTGTCTTGTGAACAGCCATCCTCGTTAAAGTCCCGGTGTTCATTGCTGTAGTTCAGGTAGCCATCCTTGTCACCGTTGGTGTGGATACTATTCTCTAGAGTCAGCATCACCGTCCCAGTAGATATGAATACATCGAAGCACGTACCAGATCGAGTATGGCAGCTGCGAGCTAAAGCAGTGATCACCAGCATGCCAGATCTGGTTGCATGCTTCACTAAGGATATCCTGTCGGCCGTCGCCATAGTCGAGGCTAACACCGCAGGTCAGTGAATTATCACCACCACCGACAGCGTTCTAGGATTGGAGATCATTAGGCACGGCTCGCTCTGAAGATTTTGTGTACGGAACTTACCTGACCGCGCTGCTCGGATAATTCAACAGTACATGTGCGATCGCGACGCTCGACTGCTGCAGCTGATGTGCTAGCAAGGAAGGCTGAAAGAACAGTAAGGAACGTAGGGATCATCATGTTGGTTCTGGCCGTTCCGTGGAAGGGTTCGTGGTAGAAGCGGAGGTAGAGATATTGGAGTAGATAGCACAGAAGGACTAGAGGAAGGAAGGTGTGTTCTTCTTATAGACCTCTGGAATCTTGATCAGTCTGCCTTGAGTGGAAACAATACTCTGGCCCCCAAGACCCGTGGCCCACGAGTGTGCGATCTTTTTCCCTAAGAGACCGAGATCCATAATTATCCCCACACCCCGCTATCCAAGCATGATCCAGGGTTCATCTGGAGTCACTTAGGAGGTCCACTGCCACTAGAACAGATTTGTCAAGGAAATCGTCTCCCAGTCGGCCTAATTACCTTCTTGAGTTAACTGGCCCCTATTCCACATATCGTCGTTGTTACATTCAACCTCGGTTATATAAATCCGCCTTGATATGGGATACATGTAAGACATATATATGGCTGAGTGGGAACAGGCTCCACCGCCTCCACTTATCCCCCAACATGGTCGACTTGCTCAAAACTGGTTTTTGGATAGTTTTGGCTACTGCCTAGAGCTGATCAAATTTAGCCAAATAAACTCGGGTGTATGATGAAAACGGATTCTTACCTGAGAATGACTACTGACGGCGGGCAGGACTTGTTAGCTACTGAATGGTACCGATATCCCATCACGGGGATCATTGTCCATGTGACAATTTGCCAGCCTCATTCACTACCTTGTCGTCCTCCCTTGTTGCTCGCTGTGGTTTTCTGGTTCTCTTGCGTGCACGGTATGCCACATATCTCCCTTACTCGGCGCATGGGTACTGAAGACATACACGATTGATGGTCTATCGCATGCTTCTTGGTTAATTTGGCTGCTGGGACCGTAGAGCATCATTGTAAGTTTTGTCGAAATGTAGCCTCGGGCGCGTCTCGTAACTCTATTCACAGGCCACGTTAAGAGTGCCTGGCAACGAAGACAGCACCTTACTCCTCAAAAGCCTTTGATACGGAAGCTTTGTGGAATATGTAAATTTTCAGAAAGTCTACTCGTAGTAACCGGTCTGGCTTAGGATGTCAAGTACAGACGTGATGTTATACCTTGGCAGAGAAGTAGCTAAGGGACATTCATATATGTTTCCCCACGCCTAAACCTAATAATTACAACAGCGCCGGTGGCATACCATGTCAGTGAAAATAGCGTAAACTATGGCGCGTCACTGTGAGCAGTCTTTTCAGTATCTTGGAGCACACTCTCTGCTGCCGCTGGCATAGGCGCCCCGGCTGGCGGCTGGTTCTTCTTCTTGAACTCATCACACATCTGCTCGAAAGTTACCCACTCCACCCCTTCGTGTTTATTGATATGTTCGATGATTCTATAGCGCGTTAGCTCACACTTCCCTGCCGAGCGCCGTGCCTAGTCCTCGTTCTTACCTTTCGTGCATCAGGAGCACATGCGGCCGCCCAGAAACATCGGGGTGAATCGTCATGGGGAAAACAAATTCGTCGTATTCGCGGTAGAAATAATCAAAGTGGTCCTAGATCCCGACAAGGGGTTCAATCTTAGCCGCGCAACGTCCTTCAATGATGGCTCATTGGCCGGTGACATGTGCCAGACAACAGCCAGAGGAAGAACTCACCTTCCAGATATCTTCCACATCCCGCGGATTCACCCAGCCGTGACTATTTGCAGAATTCTTGATGAACATCATCGGGGGCAGGTCATCAATATACCAACTCCCCGGAATCTCCACCAGCCCAGTCGTCTGGCCTCGAACCAGGGGCTTCATCCACGTCTCGGCCTTTTGGCTATAGTCAATCTTCGTCCATGAATCCCCCGTCCGCAACCAGTACATCTGGCAGTCCTCGTGAGACATGGAGTGGTCGTATTCAATCCCGTAGGCGAGCAGCAGGTCGACCATCTCGGCACTGGCCTCCCACCACGGGGCGACGATCCCGCGCGGCGGCTTGCCACAAAAGTCGCGGAGCATCCTATAGGTCTTGTCGAGAATGTCCCGCTGCTGCTCCTGGGTCATGCTGGCCGGGTTCTCGTGCGAATATCCATGTAGTCCGATTTCGTGACCCGCATCCCTGATCTGCGCGCATTCCTCGGGAAAGGTCTCCAATGAGTGGCCAGGGATAAACCAGGATGCCTTGATATTGTATTTCTCGAACAACTTCAGCAGCCGCGGGGTGCCGACGTGTCCCGCCCACAGTCCACGACTGATATCGCTCACGCTGTCCTCTCCACCGTACGAGCCGAGCCAACCTGCGACCGCGTCGATGTCGACTCCGTAACCGACCAAGACGCGCTTCTTGCCCATTGTACGTGCGGGGTTGCGGATTGCGGGGCTTGGCGATGTTTTATGTTCGTTTCGGACGGAATGTGGATGGCTATGAGGAGCCCAGAGTAGGTACTGCGATAGTGAATCCTCAATGGAACATCAATGGCGAAAGTCGATGTTTATGTGGTTGGAGGGAAGACGTGAAGAGGGGTTGAAGTGGGGACAATGTCAGACATGGCGGTTATCTCGTGATTCCCCCCATTTACTAGTAATCATATCAAAGGTGGGGGGAGGAAGATCATTTCTCCCAACATGATGCATTGACTATGCTACGAGCTACCCTCTAGCTATGGAGGAGAAATAGTGAGCCCCATTTGACCGTTCGTCGATCTTGGAACCTTACTCAGGCGATATTATTTTCACTAGAGCTTCCCCCTGTATGCTACAGCTCGCTCATCCTTGACATTGGGCGGCGTCCGATAGATCTGCTGCTCCACACCGCTGGAGTTGACCTGCGCAGAATCCAGTCAGTGTGTATCGGGAAAGAGAAAGAAGGCATCCCTTACATAGTGGGGGCCCAAGTCCTTGATACTGGTAGCGCCTAAGAGTCGCATGCAGGTCTTGGTCTCCTCCAACAGAACTACAGGACGAAGACGGCATATTAGCAGATGGCCACCAACAATTACAGAAAAGAATAGGCGACGCACGTTGTAGCGTTCGTTCAACTCCCTTCACTCCACCAGCCCCAAGGCCCCAGAGAGCCGGTCGCCCAATGCCAACAGCTTTCGCACCAAGGCAGAGCGCTTTAACTACGTCGGTACCTCGTCGAATACCACCATCCACCCATACCTCCATCTTCATGAAAACATAGGGACAGTACTTCCGTATTTCAAGGAGGGTGTGTACGGCCGGTGGTGCCGTGTCCAGGGACCTCCCACCATGATTAGATAGAATAACCGCTGAGACGAGGGGTGTATACCGGGCGGCAATAGCAACATCTTCATGAGTCTGCAGACCCTTGAGGATGATAGGCTTCATCGTGTGTCGTGACAGCCACTGAAGAGTCTCGTGCCAGGTGAGAGACGGATCTGTGCCAGCGAAAAGCTGGGCACTAACACTACCTGCTGGATGAGCCTGCATATTGATGCGCTCATCATCTTCTCGTTTTCCCGAGACGGGCGCATCCAGCGTGAGCACCACAAACTTGATCGCATCTAGCTTGTTCACCCGTGCGAGCATCGCTTCGCTGGCACTGTGGTCTCGCTGGACATACAGCTGCCATCCAAATACTTGCGTCGGTGCTGCATTGGCCACCACCTGCTCGGGGGAGAGTGACGAGTTATTTGCGATGATCTGGAGCGCTCCAAAAACTCTGCATGCCTCAGCGAGTCCCGCCTCCCCGCTAGGATGTCCTAAGCGAGCCATTGCGGTTGGAGATATATATATCGGGAGACCAAGCCTCCATCCCAAAAGCTCGGTCTCCACATCGCATTTCTGGCAGTCGACAAAGACTCGGGGACGTAGCAGCAGTGATCGGTAAACTTCTGTGGTAAAGTTCTTGGTTATCTTGTCGTCGGATGCCGAGTAATAGTAGGCCCATGCCTTCTTGCTGATTACCTTGCGGGCGGCCTGTTCTATCTCGTCCAGGTTCAGGAGGGTGTTAACGTCGATTTCGTTCGTGGGACCCGTAGTATGACTTGCACAAAATGGCTCCTCGTCGCAGTCAATTGATCCGATTTGTGCCGATTGGAGACTCTGCATGGTCTCAGGAGGATGAATGGGATCGAAGTCGTCTGTGGCATCTATACCCCCCACACGCAAAATGGCTTGGGCGCCGCCAGGATGGCTTGACAGCAAATGCGTTACCTGGTCCCGATCAGCACGTTGTGATGGAGATACGTTCAAGCCACAGGGCAAATTTACATCATAGACCTTTCCGTACAGAACAACCCAGCAGCTATTTTCGTTGTTGTGTTGGGCAACTTGGGCAGTTAGATCAGTCTTGATTTTCAGGAACTATTGATATACCTTCAGCACTTGTGAAAACCTTGCTCATATTGATTACTGGGCGACTGGCGAATGGAATGATACCTTCAATCTTCCATGAAGGCAAGTAATATTATTTATGACCTGCTATGTAAGATTCAAACGGCATGTTTCCTCCCCACTCTTAGTTGACCTAGCCCTGCGTTCCAAGGTTTAACCAAGTAGTATCCACTTCAGCGGAGCCCATCTGACAGCGCAGAAAGATATACACGTTATGCTCACCCCCATCCTTGAGAATGCCTTTGAGAGCAACCGGGTAGAGTTGAAAGCTTGGTCTGATCCATTGGAAGTTTCCGGCTTTCTATCGCTAACCCCATCTTTCCACTCATAGATTCAACCATTCAGTCCTCAAGTGGCCTACAAAGTCCAATAGCTCGGAAATTACCGCCCATGAAGGATCTTACAGTGCCTCATGACCATGCGTCTCAAACGGTAACCCGAAAGAGAGAGCGCCCACCGTCACCCACATTGCAGCGCTGGCATAAATCGGGGCGCTGGTAAATCCGGTCTGAGAGGAGATGAGACTAGCCACTAAACCCCCAAGGCGCAGAAGAGCTGATGCGGTGCCAGTCCCGGTACCACGGTGGGGAGCTGGGAAGGATTCAGGGGTGAAGGCGAACATAACAGCATACTCTAGGAAAGGCTGTCAGTTTCAACGGTCAAGAAATATTCCCGGCTCTCATGCTAGCGTACCAAAGTTCGCCAGTATACTGGTGATACAGGAGAAAGCCAGACTGGCCGTGGAGCTATTGACCCCCACGTAGGCGAAAAGGAACACGGCAGTCACCACAGACGAGATCCCCATCATATACCTGCGGCCGAGCGTCGTGTTGACTCCTACAGCAGCGGATAGGGGACCGACGATTCCCACGGCGGAGGTGATGCAGTAGTTGCGGTATGTTAGATCGAGAGTCGAGCTCTGGGTAAACTTGGTTGCTAAATACGACGGGAGGAAGTTGAAGTATAGAGGGTATCCGATGCCTGTGACGGATGTCAATCGAAGACAGCCATGCCTGGTGTTTTAGTAGGGACCATGCCTACCGATGGTTAGCCATATAACCCAAGTAATTATGGTATGTCTGCAAAGCTTCGATGTTGCAAACAGAGCGCGGTAATGTTCACCCCTGAAGGATCGCAGGTTTTCCGAGACCACTTGCTTGGTGGAAAGTCGTGCGTGTGCTCCATTTTCACTAGGCGTAGCGCCTAGCCGCATATCGATTTCGCGAAGCATGCCAATTGTCAAGGGCTCTGGCCTTCCATTCTGTCGAGCAACATGGTTGACTGCCGCCACCGCATCTTCGTCCCTACCCTGAGACAGCAGGTATCGTGGAGTCTCCGGGAGCTTGAAAACAAACAGACGTAGTAATGTGAAGAGAAGGGCCATGCTACCAAGTGTAATCATCGTATACCGCCTGAGCATTACCAGGTTAGCCTCGAAAGGTATATTAAATGTGGATTCATACCATCCCATATTCTCGCGACGGGGACAAGTTGCTGGAGTCGCGTCTGTTGGGCAGCTGAAGTTGGCCAAGAAGACCCATGCCACCAAGGAGACAATCAATTGACCTAGGCTCCACCATGCGGTCAATGCAGTGAGAAGATATTGGTGGCTGGTTGCCCATTAGTTATCAGATGAAGACTAGACTGCAGAGCCACGGACCTCCTGGGAACAAACTCCAAGAACATCATCGAACCCACCGGTACGTTCCCTCCAGCCGCGGTACCAATAACGGCCCAGAGAGCACTGAAGGTCACGAAGTTCGTAGATCCCGCCACAGCGCAGAGGAAGATACCTGCAATAAGGACTGTATAGTTGAACGCGGGTCTTCGACCGATTAAGTCGCTGGAGATGCCCCAGAAAGATGCACCGAGAATGAGACCGGCGTAGTAGGCCAATGAGCTATAGCTGACACTGACAATGTCCGGAAGCTCCTGTTCAATGGGAGGCTGGACGCTGCCAATACCTTGGGAAGCAAACTGAGGACACGGAACGTTAGCAATGGGGGGTAGGGGGAATGAGGGATGTGAGGCTATAGGTACGTTATCCACAATCCATCCAAAGCCGGTTACTACAAAAAGCTTCCACTGAAACCTAATTCCGTGAGCGATAGTTTCTACATACAGGGGTATCCTGTATGCTTACCTTCCCATGCCAATCTGTTCCATGCAACTTCCTACCAGCTCTGACTTGAGGCGGTATGCCTGGGTGGTAGAAGAGCCATAGAATTCATCAGCTTCATGGTCATCGAGGGCAATGATATTGCCAGCGGCTTTATCTGAGTCGGCATCATGAACGGGCGGATTAGGCTTCTTTTCCAGGGCGACTCTGTCCATTTTCGATGTCTTTGATCGTGGTATCTTGCCCTTCGAATTCAGGGTATGCTTCCAAGTCAATTCATATACTCACTTTTAGGGCTGTTCACTCGGCTTAGTATGTGTAACAGCCAATTATGTTCAAGGATTTACAGCCCCAGGAGGCGATACCAAAGGTGGGTGAATATGATACGGGGTTTAGATGTAGCCAGGCTCCCCCCACCTTTGCGTGTCCATTGGTGAGGCATACGAGGAGGATGTCCATACTTGAGGCTGGGCCAGGAGGAAGTACCTCTCCCGCTCGACAGTTCATCATAACAGCATTACGCGGCAGGCATTCATTTGCTTACCAAGATAGACATAGGATAAATGCGTACAATTTTCATGATCAAAATGCAGTTAAAGCTATGGAAGCACTAGAGGAAAAAAAAAAAAAAGGCAAAATAAAACAGAGCATAACAAGCATCCAACCTAGCTCGCTACGCCCCAACAGAAGCTACCGCTGGGGTAGACCCCAGGGCCTGCATCTTCAGCTGCTTCTTGTATTTTTCTGCCCGACCATAGCTTTCCTTGTAGGCTTCGGTCACCCTCTCCTGGACGGTGATGGGTGGGTATTTGGCTGGCTCGCCCGGTGCGCGACAGTTGGGTAGGCACTCGCAAAGGTAGTCTGGGTTTCCACTAAAGAAAAAAGGAATCGAATATCTCTCACGGCCCGACTTGTTAATCACGCGGTGAATATTCGACTTGTATTTATCGTTGGCCATGCGCATGAACAGGTCGCCCAGGTTTACGACGTAGGCTCCCTCGACCGGCTTAACCTGTGCAGGACATGGATTAGCGATGGACGAAAGACGGACAGGAGAGGCACAAACATCAAGCCACTGTCCAGTAGGCATGTCCAAGACCTGCAAGCCGTCCACTTCATCCTGCAGGAGCAGAGTGACGCATCCAAAGTCGGTATGGGCGCCAATTCCACGATTCAGTTTCTCATCCTGGTCCTTCGGTTGCGCGGGATAGTGGAGATAGCGCATCGTGGCAACAGCGCCTTGGGTGAGAGGCTCGAAGAAGGTCGAGTCCACACCGAGCGTTAACGCAACCACACCCAGCACGTCTTTCGCGAGCTCGAATACCGCGTGGTAGTATTCCATCGTTGTCAGCTGGAACTCCGCTTGGTCGGGCACCGTCTGTGGCCATTGATTAGGACCACTGTTCAGCTTCTTCTGGACAAAGTATGGGTGATCCTCGGGGATCTCCTCGCCAATGTACAGCCCTTCTTTCAGCTCGGGGCCGGTGCCTGCTTCGAGCATTTGGGATCGCAGCAGCTCGTAGCCGCGGTTAAAGGTGTTCAGATCTACCAGGTCAGTGAGAGTCCGTTCTTCGTCGCAAAGTGAAGCCCATACTTTTGTCAATTTGCATTTTCTCTTCCAAAGGCAAGTCGAAGAAGCGTTTGGAGCATTTCATAACGCGCCGCTGCAGGTCGAGCGGCACGCGATGGCCCGTAATCTGGAAGAAGCCATTATAGTGGCAGCACTTGCGCACCTCCTCCACCAACTTGGCCTTTGCGTCGTTGTCGCTACCGTAGAAAGCAGAGAAGTCCAGGATCGGGGGAGCAGTTGGTGTGGTCATCGTTCCAAGCTATTGATAGTGTGGTTCTTCTTGCGACTGGTGTCTAAATCTCCTGACAACATGTCCTGCTCGAATATATCCCTCACAAACCCCGTCAAGACCTCCTCATTCTCACCAAGATTCGGCCAGAAGACCGATTTCCAACCCCTCGTGCACAATCTAAAGACAACAAGGGCAAGGATGCGAGGGTGGGGGTGCTGCTCAAGGATGGGGTGATAGAGTTGATGCATCCGATCACATTGATAAGACGATCTGCAGGCAAGACGATAGCGCGAGGCGGGGTTGTTATCTCGGCAGTCAGTTTCTAGCTTCGACTGGGTAATACTCGTGCTTTTGTACCGGATGGCATACCCCGTCTATGGTAGACATGTGGTATTGTCAGAGCGAATTACACCCTTCATAGCCATGTAACACCAGGAGTAGCATTTAAGTAGTCTGCCGGTGATAGAAGATGGGAGAAAGGAAAAGCAGAAACCGCCAAATATGTCTGAACTGAAGCAGTCTACGATGACATCCCCAAGTGCCGAAGCCAATCTGGGGCAAAACTCCACTTCTGTAGATGCAGACGCCGAACGGGCATACCGTAGAAAAGTGGACCTGTGGGTGTTGCCCATGCTGTGCCTGGTGAGAATATCCAGACCGGTCGCAGACACTAGAGCAATCCCAGACTGACACCTGCAGATGTACTTCTTTGATTGCATGGATCGCGTGGGTCTTCATGATCCTGATGTGGTTGTATGCACAATACTGATGTGACCAGAGTAACTTGGCAAATGCCAAAACCGACGGTCTCGACGACGACTTACATTTTCAGGGGAATGATTACTCGTTACTGATTCTTCTGTTCTATATTCCATTCGGTCTATTTGACCTGCCATGGAACCTGCTGATCAAGCGCTATTCTGGTCGAATTATGCTCTCATCTAGTAAGTTCATCCCAAGACATGGCTGCGAGGAAATAGCTAAGTCGTACGCTATAATACATCAAGTGTCCGTTGTTTGGGGTATTCTTGCACTGTGCCAGTGTGCCGCTAAAGACTTCGGTTCTTTACTTGCCATCCGTATCCTCCTCGGCATCTTTGAAGCGGGTTTCTTTGCTGGAGCGACCTTTTACCTGACCCTTTTCTACACTCGCGGGGAAATGGGTTTTCGCTTGGCCATTGTACAGTCATTCGCTGTTCTGGCTTCCGCATTTAGTGGACTGATTTCCTTCGGGGTATTCCAAATTGAGAGCGCTTCTGTGAAGGGGTGGCAGTACCTATTTATCATCGAGGGTGGAATGACCTTGATCATTGGGGTCTTGGGGTTTCTGGTGCTGCCAGATAACCCACAGCACGCCTGGTTCCTGAATGGTAGGCAGAGAGAGGCAGCAACAGCTCGACTCCTTCGAGACTCTTCATCAGAGGTCGCGACCAATTTCAATCTTAAAGATTGCTTTCAGTCCTGGGGCGACTGGCAGTTCCCCATTTGGTGCATCATATCGTTCACCTATCCAGTCGCTTACGCAACGGCAATGAACTTCTTCCCTCTAGTGAGTGCTTGACGATCGTCTCTAATCCTTCACCCCTAACTCAAACAGATTGTGCAACGTCTTGGGTACTCTGTTGTCAAGACCAATTTGTGGACGGTGGCCCCAAATCTCGTCGGGGCAGTGGTGTTGCTCGGCGTCGCCAAATCATCGGACTATTTCCGCGAGAGAACCTTTCACATTGTATTCTCTCTCACCCTCTCCCTTGTGGGGATGGTTATTCTAGTGGCAATTGATGTTCTTCACCATCAGGGAGTGGCCTATTTCGCTTGTTTTCTCATGGCATCTGGCGCATATATCCTATCATGCCTTGTTCATGCCTGGCATAATAACAACAACGTCCATGAAAACTCCCGCGCGGCGAATACGGGGTTTCTGGTGGGTTTGGGGAATCTTGCCGGTGTCGTGAGTGCCGCTACGTTTCGGACTGCATACGCCCCCAAGTATGTCGCACCCTGATTTGGAGAGAGAAAAGAGGAAGAGAGTGTCACTGACTCGGCGCAGATATCTTCCTACACTGATTGCGACTTGTTGTTGTAATGCTGTCTGCATCATCTTCGTGACGGGATTAGGGGTATGGATGCGGTTCGAGAATCGTCGTCGCGATCAGAAACAAGGATTCAGACTAGGTGAAAATGGAGTGGATACGAGTCAGTTCAAGGAGGGCAGTCGGAGCGTGCAATGGCGGTACTTTGCGTAGATCATCCACCGGTTGTACGTGGCGGGTGAGGCAAAACATATATTAGGGCTAAGTGTTCGACCTCTCCAATGTTCAAGAGTCTTGTATGGCAGAACCTTTCACATCTCTAAATTGCCAGTCACTTCGCATTGGGGTTATAATAGTGGTCACGCTTAGAGATAGGGAATAATTTAATCAATCTATCAATGTATTTATCTCTGCATTAGCCTCTCCCCACTGTCCCCGCATTCTTATCAGCGAGATCGGTCATCCTTCCGAAGGTGCACTTTTTATCCAGTTCCAAGTTCCAACTGAACTCCCACCCATTCGAGTGCGCAATTACTTCAGATCCATTTGCAACGCGATGAAGACTCACGCTTGTAAATATCCCGGTTGCGAGAAAAGCTTCACTCGCGCCGAGCATCTACGTCGGCATGCACTCAATCATGAACAGCCAAGGAAGGGCTTTACCTGTGAGCGCTGCACGGTCCACTTTCAGCGTCCGGATCTACTCGGTAAGCGACACCTTCTTTCGACATTGATCGGAGTCCCTAAGGCTAATCGACTCAGCCCGACACATGCTGCGTCATGACAAACGAGATGAAGAAGCCGGTGGTCCAGGGTTAGGCGTCTTGAACACACGCAAGAGGACTCGCAGAGCTCGTGATGGCACCATCATAGTGCGCCCTTCGCAGCGAGAGATGCGGTCGAGAGGGCGATCAACAACTGCTTCCTTGTCGTCGGGTCAAGATCTAGTAGCCGAAGAAGAGGAAGAGCCGATGGACGAGGCCCCCTTATCACCGCCGATTTCTGGCTCAGACCCAACCTCTCTACCCATTGTCGAGACGGATG
Organism: Aspergillus pseudonomiae; assembly: GCF_009193645.1. Classification (NCBI taxonomy): domain Eukaryota; kingdom Fungi; phylum Ascomycota; class Eurotiomycetes; order Eurotiales; family Aspergillaceae; genus Aspergillus; species Aspergillus pseudonomiae. The sequence goes on along the minus strand of NW_022476065.1, from coordinate 4,121 downwards.
CATTCTTAGCGCCGATGATGCCAGGCGGTCCCTTTGAACCATATGCTGAACCTATTCCAGGGCAGTTTGATGCAGCCGACGGGTCATTCAATCTCGGGTTGGGCGGCATGGGCGATTTCCTCAGCATGGACACAGGTATGCGTTCGCACCTGGTTCCAATACGAGTTCAACTTCTCTAATGAACATAGCCACCGACTTCAATCTGCCGTTTGCAGCGACCTGCAACTATAATTGGTTATTCGATGTCGCCTCTCTGGATGATGCCTTTCATCAATTCGACTTCCCGCTCGGCTTCGATACAGAGCCGTTCCCTGGGGCGCTTAATCCGGACTACAATCCGCCAGTGGATAAGTACGATGGCCCATCAGCCTTGTTAGAGGTAGCATCTATGATGAACAAGGGACAGACGCCACAGTCTACCCTGTCACCGATCATGCCTGACATCCTGGAGGCAGACTGGATGTCTGGGACCTCTTTTCTCGGGCCCAGTCCGCCGCCACACTTACCACGGCTGTCCGAGAATTGCCGGCGAGGCATCCTATCCCTGGTGATGCAGGTATCCCCAGTAGGTATCGACGGTCGGCCAAGAACGCTGGATTCGCCTCTGCTTACCCTAGGGGCTTTACAAAGCTACTGCGATCTCTTCTTTACGCGCTTCAATGTTACATATCCCCTGGTCCATCAGGCAACCTTCAACCCAGAAACCATTGACCCAATTTTTCTGGCGGCGGTTCTGTTCATGGGAGCGACCTATAGCACGCGTGAGGCTCATCAACTCGCCGTGGGGATCCACGACAAACTTCGAAACCAACTGTTATGCCATGACGAGTTCTCACCACAGCCGGAGTTTTGGGTCTTGCAAACAATGCTGCTGATTGACTGCTTTGGAAAGATGAGGGCCGGTCCCAAGCAGCGTGAACGCGCTCAGCTATTCCACTGTGTCCTGATTAAGCTCATTCGCCGTAGTAACTGTTGCAGTATACAAGATTTGCCTCAGCTAGCACGATCGGAGGATATCGATCAGGCATGGCGGCAGGCTATGGATGCAGAACAGCGGAAAAGGCTGGCAATGCTTTGCTTTATGTGGGACACGCAGCATGCAGTCCTCTTCTCCCAATCCCTCTGCATGTCTGCATTTGAGATCCGGTCGTGTTTGCCATGTAGCGCTGCCATCTGGGAAGCATCGTCCGCTCGAGAGTGGGCGCACCTCGCTGCCCGTGAAACAAACAGACCGTTCCTCACTGTTCTGAAAGGCTATATCACCCCAGGATCTGTCTCTCGACCCCGAGATCTGAATGTCTTTGCTCGCACCGTCATCCTACATGGCTTGATGTCTGTATCGGCCGATCTCAAGCGACGAGATCAAACTACACTACGGTCGGAGACACCGGAGCGGGTGGGAGCTTGGACTCCACGAATGAGCCGGTCGTACGTTCTATGGAAAGTGGACTTTGATGCAGACTGCCTCGCTATGAAACTGGCCCAGACAGCAGATCCACGTCGTTTCACTGGATTGAAAATGGCAGCCCATGCTCTCTATCATGCCTCCTGCCTGGCATTAAGTGTGGAGATCCTCGACTTGCAGATTGTTGTGGGAGCAGTGCAAATTCTAGGACGAACAGTCACTCCAGCTGATCAGTCAAGATCACAGCAGAATATTGTTCGTTGGCTGCACGAGGACTCCGGAGCATCGACTGCTGTGGCACGGCATGCATCCCATCTCCTGCAGGATGCGGTGTTGAGTCTTCATGATTGGGACCAGACAGATGCCTTTCATTTCCCCTGGTGCCTCTACTTGGCTACGTTGGCCTGTTGGGTCTTTCACCAGGGCATGGATCCTGCGTCCTCCGAACCGCGAATGAATACAGATCTGTCTTCACTTATTGTCATGATGACCAACTGCCCCAGCACTACGGAGCTGGCAGCACTGTCCGGAAAGTACGATCCCAAACCGTTAGTAGCCGCGATGGCACAGCAACTGGCGACTGTCCGATGGGCGGTTGTTCATGATGCAATGAAAGTACTAGTAGCCTTGTCTTAAACATGCAATAATTCCATTCATTCTCCTCTGTCCTACATCTATTTACTGTGGAAAGGGTAATCAATGTATCCCTTCTCCGCCGGGTCAGCGCCATAGAAGGTCGATCGGTCATACGGGTTCAATGGTAGTCCCTCCTTCAGCCGTCGAGGCAGATCAGGATTGGAGATGAACCAGCGGCCAAAGACCACGGCGTCCGCTCCATCGTCAATCAACTTCGGCCCAGCATTCTGAGGGTTGAAGCTCCCCGCGGCCAGGAATGCGATGCCGCCCTTCTTAAGTGTTGGCCGGAACACATCCAAGGACGGTGTCTCCGACGCGAGAGAATCGAGTTTCGCATTTTCGTCCAGCACCTCGTCAAAGCGAGGCTCAATCATGTGCACGTATGCGGGTCGCGCGTCCGCGGGGAGGTTAGCGATTTGCGAGCAGAGCGCGAGCCAGTGAACATTCGGGTTGGAGTCTCGAGTGTCCTGGAAGTAGTTATATGGGGAGAGGCGAATTCCTACACGATCTGCCCCAATGGCCTCAGCGGCTGCCTTCAGTACTTCGAGAACAATACGGGACCGCTTCTCGATAGAGCCGCCATAGTCGTCTGACCGAGTATTCACATTGTCGTGCAGGAACTGGTCCAGGAGATATCCATTTGCGGCTGTTTGATATTTTTCTCAGTGAACAAATTTCTTCTTGTAGGTGTATGCGCCGCTCCTACCATGAATTTCAACCCCATCGAACCCTGCTTCTATAGCTCGTTTGGACGCCGCGGAATATTCATTCACGGTCTCTTGGATCTCCTCCACGCTCATGGGCCGCGGAGGCGTGGCAGCGTACTCGCTACCATCCAATGCCTTCCCGCTAATTGGGATGTCACTCGCACTGAGGGCTTGGTTTCCTTCGATGAAAGAGGGCACCGTTGCTCGACCAACATGCCATAATTGACAATATATGTAGGCACCTTTGGCATGCACCGCATCTGTGACATTCTTCCAGCCGGTGATCTGAGAGGCCGTGAAAATACCAGGGACGCCTGGATATCCAGCAGCCTGGGCTGTTAGTTCACGCCGTGGCTAGACTAGGATTCGTACATACCAGTCGACTAATCGGAGTTGCCTCGGTCAGCATGAGACCTCCAGGCGAGGCTCGCTGTGCATAGTATTCCACATTAAGTTCATTGGGAACGAACACGCCATCGGACTCCTTCGTCGATCGCATGCGGGTGCATGGAGCCTGGATCACTCGATGGCTTAGGGAGACAGCACCCAAGCGTAGGGGCTGAAACAAAGGTCCAACAGTATCAACTGAGCCCATTGTGAAGTAATTGATTGTATGTGGTATTGACTCTTTCTGCTAGATGGGAACACCGTAGTTATATAACCCATCGCCGCCCCGCTCCCGTGGTTGAGAGGTGCAGAGGCTGGGACAACAGTGGGATAAGCCACGTTTGGTAGCAATTGTCGATTGAGAGTACTTCACTGTGTATGCTACCCAACCCCCACCATAACACTGGTCCTGCCCCCCACTCTCGCTCAAGCGGTTCTGAAGGACGGTGATGTGTGTGCGGTCTAGTGTTTAGTCTCGGTACGACTGGTTTTGTGCTAGAGGTAATGGCGCAAATGCCGCCTTGCGCAAATACACGCTCTCTCTGGGTAATATTTAGCAGTATAATTCAACTTGCCTTGCGATACGACGACGTGAAGCTTTTAGAAATCGTTGCCTTTCCACTTTTTCTTAGGTACGTATGTGCCATAATGTCGTACACACATGCATATTGCCACACAGGGAACCCTCCATTCCTCATTGTAGTTGCCTAGAAGCTCTTTATTAGAACAAAGGCTCTTTGTCTACAACCACATAATTTAAGCTAGTATAAAAGACCTCCTTTATCTATAGAATTATTAAGAATTCAAGAATCTTACCTTTAATTAAAAAACTCGTATTCTTTATTTATCTATAGATTATAAACCTAGGAATTTAACCCCTAAACTATTAGTTACTCCCTATAACCGTCCCTTGATAATCCTGCGGCTGCTTTCAGCTCTTATCGTCCTATGGTTTTCTTCTTTTCGTGTCCGCTTTCGATAAGGTG